>NW_027441789.1:790000-850541 GCF_048569485.1 Anomaloglossus baeobatrachus | reverse complement strand
TCCTATTTTACCTGATGAAAGCAACTCTGCTGAAACGCGTTGTAATAATAGGAGTGCCTATTCAATAAAGTTCAAATAATTAATATCAGCAAATATCCTTTTTGCGCTATATTAGACCGAAATAATTATCCACATTGCGACAATCAATCAGAATTTTTAATGTAGCACATTCCAGAGAACTGGTGCTAGGAATGGGAGGTCCGAATTAACAAAGATGTAACTCTTAAATCTCGAAATTGAAGAACAGATTCAGAATAATTTGTTTCCTAATTTAATTTCTTATGTTATGGTTTAAAAAAATAAATCTACTTTCAAAATTATATCATAAAAAATAATAACATTGTGTTTATTTTTAGCCGATGACTATATCAGGAGTTCAGATGGAAATCTAATATCTTCAGAATTTAAAACAGATGATCAAAGTATCACACATGATACATATGAAGAGCATGCTGCTGCCCCAGATATACCTCCAGTCCTTCCTTGGAAAGCTTTATCACCTGATCTTTTCAAACAAGTCCAAAATTCCAATTTATTACAGAATTGTAAGCAAAATAAAAGTTACAGAAGGCATGTGGAACATGAAAAGGCTCCTACAAGGGAGAAACCATTTTCATGTTCACAGTGTGGGAAATGTTTTATCCAGGAATCAGACCTTGTTAGACATCAGAGAACTCACACAGGGGAGAAGCCATTTTCATGTTCAGAGTGTGGGAAATGTTTTATTCAGAAATCACACCTTGTTATACATCAGAAACATCACACAGGGGAGAAGCCATTTTTATGTTCAGAGTGTGGGAAATGTTTTACTCAGAAATCACACCTTGTTACACATCAGAAAATTCACACAGGGGAGAAGCCATTTTCATGTTCAGAGTGTGGGAAATGTTTTACTTGGAAATCACAACTTCTTGAGCATCAAATATGTCACACCGGGGAGAAGCCATTTTCATGTTCAGAGTGTGGGAAATGTTTTATCCAGGAATCAAATCTTGTTAGACATCAGAGAACTCACACAGGGGAGAAGCCATTTTCATGTTCAGAGTGTGGGAAATGTTTTATTCAGAAATCACACCTTGTTAGACATCAAAAAAATCACACAGGGGAGAAGCCATTTTCATGTTCAGAGTGTGGGAAATGTTTTTTTCGGAAATCACAACTTCTTGAGCATCAAATATGTCACACCGGGGAGAAGCCATTTTCATGTTCAGAGTGTGGGAAATGTTTTATCCAGGAATCAAATCTTGTTAGACATCAGAGAACTCACACAGGGGAGAAGCCATTTTCATGTTCAGAGTGTGGGAAATGTTTTATTCAGAAATCAAATCTTGTTAGCCATCAGAAAATTCACACAGGGGAGAAGCCATTTTCATGTTCAGAGTGTGGGAAATGTTTTATTCGGAAATCAGTTCTTGTTTGGCATCAAAGAGCTCACACAGGGGAGAAACCATTTTCATGTTCAGAGTGTGAGAAATGTTTTATTCAGAAATCAGACCTTGTTAAACATCAAAAAAATCACACAGGGGAGAAGCCATTTTTATGTTCAGAGTGTGGGAAATGTTTTACTTGGAAATCACAACTTCTTGAGCATCAAATATGTCACACCGGGGAGAAGCCATTTTCATGTTCAGAGTGTGGGAAATGTTTTATCCAGGAATCAAATCTTGTTAGACATCAGAGAACTCACACAGGGGAGAAGCCATTTTCATGTTCAGAGTGTGGGAAATGTTTTAGTCAGAAATCACACCTTGTTAGACATCAAAAAAATCACACAGGGGAGAAGCCATTTTCATGTTCAGAGTGTGGGAAATATTTTATTGAGAAATCACACCTTGTTGTTCATCAAAGATCTCACACAAGGGAGAAGCCAATTTCATGCCCAGAATGTGGTAAATGTTTTACTAGGAAATCAGGTCTTGTTTACCATCAAAAATATCACACAAAATAAACCATTTTTATGTTCTGAAGGTGGAAAATGTTATTCTTAGAAATCAGATCTTGTTAAATATGTGAAGAAGCCGCACAGGGAAGGAACCTTTTCATGTTGTGAGTAATTGAAATGTATAACTGGTAAATCAAGTCTTTGCGACCATCAGAAAACCAACAGAGAGGAGCAGCCATTCTTGCTTTCAGAATTTGGCAAATGTTTTTTTCATTAATGAGGTACTTTTGTCAGATGAGTCACACGGGAGAAGCCATCATGATGTATCATAATTCAAAGGGTATATCCAAAAGTCGGCTACAATTGCTCAAGTAAGAATTGGTGAGGGAAAGAAAAATGTTCTCTCTTTTTAAACTTATCGTATTTTTTGGACTATAAGACACACCTAGGTTTTGCTGGAGAAAAATAGGGAAAAAGATTGAAGGAAAAATGTGGTCATGACGCACTGTTATGGGGGAATCTGCTAGTGACACTGTTACAGGGGTAATATCCCGTAGTTTCTAGTGCAATGTGTTTGATGACTTTCCCTTTAAATAGGGCTTATCACAAATCTGTGGCTGCCTTTATTATTTACTTAAACAGTGAAGAGCCGCAGATTAGTGATTTTTTTAAATATAATCCAGTACCAAAACTTTTAGAAGTGTCCCTAATGTCCCCGAAAAGGAACTTCCAGGTTGTGAGATCCCACAACCCTCAGTGATCACTGATAGCGTGAGCTCTACGACCCCAGCTCTGCGGCATCCTTAAGCAGTTCAATAAAACCTTAAAAAAGTATGTGACAGCGTTGGAGTAGTTGAGAAAACTATTTCTCATGCTTAGAGCAGCTGCAAAGATTTGTGGGGTCCCGCTCTGCACACTGAGATCCCACAAAATGGAAATTCAGGCTCCACTTTGCTAGTAAGTTGGGTATTTCGAGAGCCTTTATGAACATTTGAGAAAAGTTTTGATACTAGATTATATTTAGATAATTCACTAATCTCAATTTACCCACTGCTAAAAGAGCAGCCCCAGATTGGAGATAGGAACTCTGAAGTATATCACATTGTATATAATTGCATTTCAAAACTTGTTTTGTTAATAAATGCTTGTAAATGTATATTCTTCATGCCTGTCTTTCTCTATTGTTTAGATGTGATGATTTTTCCTCAGAACCTCTGGAGTTGAGGCAGAGCTGTAGGCATTTCTCACAAAAATAGTGAGGGGATGTCACGGAGATGTCACGGCTGGCTGACAATCCAGTGGCAGAAGTGTTGGAAAAATCCCAGAAATTTGCAGCACGTGTTGTTATCTGACAGTTCTCATTTTCTACAGCAGTGGACTCCATGACTCTGGGAAACTGTCAGTTTTTCCTCTGTTGTCAGTCTCTGACTTCCTTTAGAAACCTTACCCTGGGGTGCTTTGGGTGAAGTTTATAGTTGTTCCTGGCTGTGATTTGCAGAGGTCGTCTCCTCCTGTTGTTCCTGAGACTTCTGTGGTAGCTGCTCCTCAGTCCTAAGATGACTGTTTGACTTTTGCTATGTACCTGGGCTCAGGTGGTAGCAATTGTATTTCCTCTGTATTGTTTCCATTTGTCTCCTTTAGCGTTAGTGGTGTTGACGAAGAGCTCATACGTACCATCCTTACTTAGGCCCAGATCAAGGTTTGCCTAGTGTGGTGTGAGGTATTCCTGCTCGGTGACAGGTGCAGAACCTATATAAAGTTGCTGAGGGCAGTGAGGGTGAGCTGTATTGTCAGGGGTCACCACTTCCCCCTTTCCCTAGTGATAGGGCATTCTTTTCCCCTTCCCTTTGTATTGTAATATACGGCTGGTATAGGTTCTATCCCCAGCAGGGACAGGGGACAATTGAATGACACTATGCATCCTAGATATGTGAAAGTTTTTAAAAATGCTCTGGTCCCAATTTATCAAAGCTTTTATACCAAAAAAATGGCACAAAATCTTTGAAAAGTCACAAAAATTTGGATCAGTTCATAGTTGTGCCAAATTCTGGTGGCTTTTGCCATTTTCACTCCAAAACTGGCAGGGTGTAATACTACTGTATGTACTGAGGATTTCGATTGCGTTAGGGCAATGACAACCAGAGACGAGTTCTTGGTGAAGTTGACATCAAAGTCAAGGGAAATACCGCATCCAGGTGTCCACTTGCCTAGGAACATCCTCGGCCTCCCGTGGCGTCTTGTGAGCGGGTTCTCTAGAAGGAAACGCAAAGTTGGTTACCCGGTTTACCGCTGCCCATTTTTCCTGTCGGCGTTCCGTCAAGCGGGTATCGATACGCACACAGTGTTGGAGAAACAGTTCAAAATCCTGTGGAGATTCAGCACGAGCTAACTCGTCCTTGATGGTACCGGACAAACCCTTTCTGAAAACGGACAACAGTGCATTGTTTCCCCAGTCGGTGTCTACCACTAACCTTTTGAACTCAGTGGCGAATTCGACGACAGACCGCTTTACCTGACGTAAGGAAAGCAGAGCCGATTCAGCGGTAGCACGGCGATTAGGATCATCAAACATTTGCGCCATTGCTGTTAAAAAGTCATCCAGGTTATTTAAACGGATATCACGATTCTCTATCATAGGATTAGCCCAAGCCAGTGCTCGTGAGGTTAACAACATGATTATACATAACACTTTTGACCGGTCAGAACGGTAATAATCAGCATGTACATCAAAAAACAGTATACACTGGTTAACAAACCCACGAAACTGACTACGATCACCACTGAAACGAAATGGGGGTAACCTAGGCATACCGGGAGCTGATACAGATGTAGCGGGGGTGGCTTCCTGAGCCTCAACTCTGACTTGCAAATCCTGAATAGCCGGACCCAGTACCTGGTGATCATGGCCCAGCTGTACCTCCACATCTCTAAGCTTAGTTTGCACCGCCTCCATCTCCTGCTGCAAGGAGTTAATCATGGAGAAAAGCTGATCTATTCGTGTCTCAGTCATTGCCCCAGCGAAATCCTTTTTATGGCCTGAGTATACTCAGGCACTGGACTAAGCTTTAGGGGCAGCTTTTAAACAGATGGACAGGAAGTAGGGCAACAGAACAGAAAACTCCATGTTAACAAAGGGCAAGCTCTTTCAAAAGAAAACTGGAAAACCCGGAACTCTGACACAGGGTTTGGGTGGAACGGGGGCGTAATACCACAGGTCCTTAAATTCATGATGATCTGTGGTGTTCCCTATGCCAGAAATTTCACTCTAGTCCCTGACGGAGTGAAGAGGCATGCACCACTTCATGAATCGGGCGTGGCCGCCACATAAATTGGGCTCTTTATGTTATAAAAATGATCCCTTTACAAAGGATAATTATTGTAATTAGAAAACTAAAGTATTTTATCTGATATCCAATGGATTATTTTTTTGTGGGGCTACGCACCAATAGAGATAAGCCGACCCGTTGAAGTTCGGGTTCAGCTTTTTCGGTTATATTTTAGATAAAGTTCAGTTCGGGAACCGGACTGGTCCTGAACCTGTTGGAAGTCACTGATTGGGCAGTTCGGGTCTCCGCCCACATGCAACCAGCCATTAACAGAGTATTTATTACCGGCGGAGGGATGACGGAGTTTTTTCCTTGTACACAATACATCCTATAACAATAACCGCAGCAAAAAAAAATCTGCCAAAACACCACGTTTTATTTGCCAGGAGGTGTAGATTGGATGCAGGAATATGCTATAAAAATTTCAGCACAAAATCTGCATCTCTTGGCCAAAAAAATTGCGATTTTTCTGCTAGGAGATGCAGGTCTGTGAACTCAGTGACCTCCACCTGAGGTCAGGTTACCTGCGATGAAGGACCGTGGGAACTTCCAGCAGTGACCGCAAATGACCTGATTGATGTCACCGCTCAATGCGCAGCTCATTCATTCTGGAGCTCACAGAGAGCGGTCGATCATCCCCAGCCCCCAGCCGTTGTTATCTTGGCTGGGGATGAAAATAAGGGGACCGCACATCGTTTTTTTTTGTTTTTTTTTACTTTCACTGGAATCACACATGCGAGGGGTTCACACGAGTCTGCCATGGCAGCACCCGGCAAAGCCTCGCACGTGTGACTCTGGGCACTGTATACACAGCACAGATACAGCGCGACAGCTGGGGCTGCAGCCGCGCACTATAACTGTGCTGCCGAGTGTTTTTATTTTTACCACCGTGAACTGACCGACAGACTGTACTGCTTTCCCCGCCCACCGGCCGTCCTGGCGCCTGTGATTGGTTGCAGTTAGCTGACTCTCTGCCACTGAGGGTGGGGGCGTGTCTAGCTGCAAGCCACACGCGCCGGTGGGTGGGGAAAACAATGAATATTGAATTGTCGGCTCCGGAAGGTAACAGCGTGACCCGGAAGGAGTGTGCCGCCATGACAGCGCCTCGGTAAGTATGCCGCGCTTGCTCCTAGCCCCTCCACAAATGTTTTTAACCTCCGGATTCCGGTCCCCATTGACTTATATGGGCACCGGATTCCAGAGCAGATCGGACTCTTTTTTTTAAATCTGGCAGTGATCCGCCGGCCCCGGATTAGTGGCCATCCGATCAACTCTATTTACCACTTAAAGAAGTTGTCCAGTTACCAAAACTGATTTTTTTTTTTCTGATAAATCTTGCTAATATGTGCCCCTCAACACATCTATTATGTTTTTTCAGCAAAATTACCTTTTATTGTGCTCTAGCAGCACATCCTCATTGCTGGCTCCAGCTCTGATGGGGTTAATCTCTCTTCTGACTTCCTGGGTTCAGTTCCTACAAGTCCCAGAATTCTTTGTGGCTCTAGGGCGGTGTCTAGCTTATCTAACACACCCACTGTGTCTAACACACCCACTCTCCTCTCCACCCAAAGCCTCCTCCGTGCCTCTTCCCTGTGTGGATGCACTGAGAGAAATCACACAGAGACATCAGAAGCTGCCAGCTCTGCACAACCAGGGGAAGAAAGTGAGTGAGTGAATGTGTGTGTGTGTGTGTATGTGTACAGAAATTATGATTATTAGCCGGCGCAACATGTGAAAAAAATAATTGATCATTGAATCATGAGATTGCTTTTTTTCCCTCTTGCCTAGTCTGTGTGTCGTCCGTATCATCCGCAAACCGCATATGACCGGATCCTGTGGATTAAATGTGCAGCGCATGCAACTGTTATTTTACCGGATCCTTCTGCAGCGGGACACAGAATTTATCGTCCGGCACTAGAGTCAGCTGACTCCTGATCTCACAGCCCGCACACGCTGCAATGGCTGCAGGTGGGCTCATTCACATGACCGTTCCGTTTGGCCTGGTCAGTTCCTGTTTTTTTGCGGCCCCACGGACAGGAGCAATCTTTTCAATGTCTTTTGTGTAGGATCGGATGGCACACGGTGGCACTTCCATGTGCATCCGATCCTACAAAAAAAAAACCACATCGGATGCCGTATGTCCGCTCCGTTATTATGGAACATGTCCTATTTTGTTCCGTAATAACGAACCGTGACTCAATACAAGTCAATGGGTCCGCAAAATTCCCGGAAGCAACACGGAAGCACTTCCGTGTGACTTCCGTCGGGTGCCCGTGCAGTCAGTGTCCCGCTCCAGCCCCAGCCCCGCGGCTGCCCGCTCAGCAGTGTGAGCAGCGGCCCGCACTGCAGTGTCAGCAGCCGCGGGGATGACAAGCGCTACCGTCAGGAGGTTAGTAAGTTCATTACCTATGGTGATGAAGTCCTGCCCTCCTGACGTCAGCGGTCGTCACTGCCTTCTATGCCCGCCGCTTGTCACATCATCTCTCGCTGTCGACCCGAGACCGTGACTAGTGGTGACGTTACGGGCCGCTCACGATACTTTGTTTGTGAATGCGGCGGTCATTGAACTCAGTGACAGTGCTGCTGTCAGGAGTTCAGCGATCATCGCAGGTAATATACCTCGCTAACCTCCTGATAGCAGCACTCGTCATGCCCTGCAGTGACCTAGGCTGACCTATTGATGTTAGCTCAGGTCACTGCACGGCTCTCCCAGCAAATAGGGAACATTCTGTTCTTCATTGACTGGGACATTGACTATGGTATGGATCGTCGTGGGACCCCCTTGTATTACACCAGACATGGATTTGTTTTTCTGTCTAATAAATTGCTGAAAGAGGGAATGTGTTGGAGAGTGTTTTTCCCCCAAAAAATGTGTTTGCCTATTTTTTTTTTTTTATTACTGCCTGGGTTGGTGATGTCGGGTATCTGATACACGCCTGACATCACTAACCCCAGGGCTTGATGCCAGGTGACATTACACATCTGGTATTAACTCCATATATTACCCCGTTTGCCACCGCACGAGGGCAATGGGATGAGCTGGAAAAACACCAGGACTGGCACATCTAATGGATGCGCTACTTCTGGGGCGGCTGCAGCCTGCTATTTTTAGGTTGGGGAGTGTCCAATAACGGTGAACTTCCCTAGTCTGAGAATACCAGACCACAGATGTCCGCTTTACCTTGGCTGGTGATCCAATTTCGGGGGACCCTGTGTTTTTTGTTTTAAATTATTTAAAATAACAGCGTCGGGTGCCCTCTGTTTTGGATTACCAGCCAAGGTGAAGCTGCCAGCTGTGGTTTGCAGGCTGCAGCCGTTTGCTTTACCCTAGCTGGCTACAAAAGATAGGGGGACCGCATGTCATTTTTTTAAATTATTTATTTTTTGGCTAAATACAAGACTAAGCACCTTAGTGCCACATGAAAGTCACAAAAGGGTGCCAGCTTAGAATATGCAGGGAGGTGGGACATTATATATGTCTTGCTCATCTATCTATCTATCTATCTATCCATCTATCGAGCCCTCCATTCATTCATCCCTCTATCCCTATATCTATCTATCTATCCATCTCTATATCTACTCATCTATTTATCTTTCTTGCTGCTTCCATTTTTTGCGGTCCGCAAAAAAAACCGGAAGGCACGCAGATGTCACACGGATGCATCCGTGAAAAAAAAGGACCATTTTTTGTGGCCCGCAAAAACGGAACGGTCATGTGAATGTAGCCTTAACAGCAGTCCCTGCCTGCTGCCGATCACATGTGACCGTGTGCGGGCTGTGTGTGCAGGCTGTATATACAGGAGTTCAGATCAGCTGACTCAAGTGTCGGCCGATTAGGCTGGGGCCACACAGGGATTACTGCGATCCCCTCGCATTACACTCTGCTCACGCTCAGTACAGCAGAACTGAGTGTCATGCTTGTGTCCCTGCGACTGAGGTCCGACTGTGCGAGCCGACCTCAGCTGCAGGGGGAGGACCGGCACTCGAGGGGTGGGCCAGCACTGAGGAGGGGTGGGAGGGATTTCTCTCCCTCTCTCCTCCGTAGTCCACCGATGTACTGCAAGTGCAATCCGATTTTTCTCTCACCCCATACACTTGAATGGGTAAAAGAGAGAGTCTTGCATTACAATTGCAGCATGCTGCGATTGTTTTCTCGGTCCAATTAGGGCTGAGAAAATAATCGCTCATGTGTGCTGACACACAGGCTAATATTGGTCCGAGTGGAATGCGATGTTTTATCTCACTGCACTTGCACTGTTTTTCTCACCGTGTGGCTTAGACCTTACTTGTTTTGTGTCCCCCTGCATCCATCACAGTGTGTGCGGGCTGGAGTTCAGCTGAGTTCAGATCAGCTGACTCCAGTGCTGGACTGAACTCAGGGGACCTCACAGCCTGTACACGCTGCGATGGATGCAGGGGGACACAGAACAAGTAATCGTCCGACACTGGAGTAATCTGATTACTTGGGATGAATGAGCAGTAAAATGCAAAAAAACCCCAAAAAATCACATTGTTTGTCGGCTCCCACTGCATTTTCTATTGCTAAGGGTAACCCAAGCAGCTACTGGCTGCTAACCCCCGCTGCTTGGTGTTACTTTCACTGGCAATAGAAACCCAGGGAAGCATTTTTTTTTTATTATAAAGGTTTTTGCCTGAAAACGTTTTTAAAAAAATTACGTGGGCTTCGCCATATTTTTGTATGCTAGCCAGGTACAGCAGGCAGCTACGGGCTGCCCCAAACCCCCAGCTGCCTATTTGTACTCGGCTGGGAACCAAAAATATAGAGAAGTCCTTTTTTTTATTTCATGAATTTCATGAAATAATTAAAAAAAAAAAAAAAAATGACGTGGGCTTTGCCGAATTTTTGAGTCCAGCCAGGTACAACTAGGCAGCTGGGGATTGGAATCCGCAGTGCAGGGTGCCCAAACTTTCTGGGCCCCCTGCTGCGAATTGAAGTCCACAGCCGCCCCAGAAAATGGCGCTTTCATAGAAGCGCCGTCTTCTGGCGCTGTATCCAACTCTTCCAGTGGCCCTGGTGGCAGGTGGCACACTGGGTAATAAGGGGTTAATACCAGCTATGTTTTACCAGCTGGTATAAAGCCCGAGATTCTTAATGTCAGGCCAAGTTTGACCTGGCCATTAAGAATATCCAAAAAAGGGTTTAAAAAAAAAAAAAAAAAACCAAAACAGAGAAAAATACTTTATTAGAAATAAATACACAGACACAGTAGGGACTCCATGTTTATTACTCCCTCTCACCCCTCCACAATAGAGAGATTTCTGTACTGACCATGCCAGGAAAGAGCGAGGGAAAAGAGAGAGAGCGAGGGGGGGGGGGAGAAGAGAGCGAGGGGGGAGGAAAAGAGAGCGAGGGGGGAGGAAAAGAGAGCGAGGGGGAGGAAAAGAGAGCGAGGGGGAGGAAAAGAGAGCGAGGGGGGAGGAAAAGAGAGCTACTTAGATTACTTTGTACTTTGTACTTGTACTTGAGAAACCTCGCCAATGGCAACATATGATGACTCTGTTAGTTTTTGAGCTCTTGCCAAACATCCTGGATTAGGCATTGGGCAATGTATTTCTGTTCTGGGCTAATTTCACGCAGTTCATCATCTACAAAAATAGCAAGACCAGAAAGGGGTGGTCGGTTGTGCTGGTCTAGTATGTTTTGCGCCACTCCCATCAGTTTGGTTACAGCTGTTGTAGTGTTTGCTGGAATGGTTTTTTTTTTCCTTTGCCAACTTTGTGGGTATAACACATTGGATGGGCCAGCCTCAATCAAATCCACATTGGTTATTTGGCTACCAGGTGTTTCCATTAGGTGTTCAGATGATGATTCTTGACTTGTTGTTGGCTCCTGCAATACAAAAAGTACATAATGTTTTAAAATTATCATTTTCACTTTAGTTTTTCTTTAAAACATTTGCAAACTTTTCTATATATGAAAAAGTATACAAATGTTCATTTCATTATAAATAAAAACATAAAAAATTGTTTGTGAAAAATTATAAAAAAAAATAAATAATACCTCCGATATAATCACTTCATTGTTAGCATCTGGGGTAATATCACCACCAATATTGAGGCTACTGGTGGATGGCCTGTGAAGCTCTTGGTCCCTTGTGAAATTCAACAAATCAAAATACCAGAGCGTTGGAACGTAGACATCACCAGTGCCAGCACCAGAACGTTTGGATTCCTCTATTTTGTTCAGTTCTTTTTTATAAACTGTGCGGATTGCCTGTATTTTTCTTTTCACGAGATCCTCGGTCCCTTTTTGATTTGGATGGTATTTGTCATATATGGCTATCATTTTAAGGTAGGCATCCTTTTTAAGTTGCCTATTGCTGTACTCGGGGGCTTTAATTTTCCATAAAGGTGTTTGCGTCTGGTACACCTCTATGAATTCCCGTAGGAATTCCTCTTTATTGGTACACATCTGAAAAACATTAAATTGGCAAAAAATCAGTACAAACACTGATTCAAAAAAAAAGGAATTTTAACTAATTAAAAATAACGAAAAAAAAAACCATTACCAAAGTGAGTAAATACTATAACACATACCTTGCAGCAAAGATTCGCAAATCCTGATGGCAGCTTTTTAACAAATTCCCTTGTGCGAGGACAAACGCAAATGGGTAGACAATAGCTGGAAGAATGAACACGCATCTGCGCACATTAATACTACCAACATCCAATGAAAATCAATAGCGCTGATTAAACAAATGACTCGAGGCAAGAAGGGGCGTAGCGAGTTTACAATTATACTACATCAAGATGCACTTTGTGTGGGGAACCAACGCCCATATCGCCATGATAAATGAAAATCCATGCGGTGAGACCGCTACACAACGATGATTATGTTCCTCATTACATCGTGAAACGAGATAGTTTTGAAGGTGAATATAAAAGAGATTGCGACATGTGACCGTAAGCACCCGACTAAAACATGGACACACAGCGATGAACACACATCGCACTAACGAACAGGGCGTGCCGCACATACGACGAGATCGCGGCCGATATCGCAGTGTGTAAAGTAGCCTTAAGACATATTTTCAGCTGTTTCACACTTTTTTGTTAAGTATTTCATTCCACATGTGTTAATTCATAGTTTTGATGCCTTCAATATGAATCTACAATTTTCAGTCATGAAAATAAAGAAAACTCTTTGAATGAGAATGTGTGTCCAAACTTTTGGTCTGTACTGTGTGTATATATATATATATATATATATATATATATATATATATATATACACATACACATATAATGCATGTATGCATACATACATATACACACAATATGAGGAAATAAGCTTCTCCAGTACATATTTTTAGTATGGGCTGCTCCTGTGTCTATTAGAAAATCTATTGAATCCCCCATGCCAATGTGATTATTAATGGGGGGCCTGGGGGAGTGTTAAGGAAGGGTTTTTTTGTCATTGCAGAGGGAACTTACAGGATTGCTGGTACTTCATTCAATAGACAGCCATAAGAAGGATTGGATCCAGCACGAATTCCAGGTTAAATAAAAAATTTCATTTTCTTTATTTGTTCACTTTAAAAATAAATGAAGATCGCAGGTGGAAAAATATCAGGTCATAGGTAGCCTTTACGCGTTTTGGACTTCATAATAAAAACAAACAGAATCTTTAATCATAAGATAATAATAATAAATATTCTTAATAAAGAAATGACATTTTTTATTTAACCTGGAATTCGTGCTGGATCCAATCCTTCGTCTTATGGCTGTCTCTTTGTGGACATGTAATTACATAATGTCCTTTCTGCTTACAAATCCAACAGGTTATTTTAGACATGTCGCGTGGGGAGCTCCGTCTTATTGTGAATGCCTGTTTATTTAGCGGCTTTCGTTTTTGTTGGTTGGGATCTCTCCATTTAAGTGTTTGAGTGTAAGGTTTTCCCCACTCTGTAAATCAAGCTCTGCTGCCTGCGCTATGGCCACTAGCCCAGGGACTGGCCGGTCCGTCCATGAGAGCGAGCCTTTATAACAACATAATGTATTGGCATTTTGAGTCCCGATATGAATGTGAGGTATAACAGTCTCATGTCCTTACTGTCAGGTATCTTATTTTCATAGTCAAACCTCAGTCGCTCCAGAGCTGCGGCATAGTCACTGCCGTCTGTTTAGTAGTCTGTGCTTGCGTCATGAATCCGTCAGTCTGATTATCTTGCTGTTCTCTCACCCATGGCTGAATGACATGTATAAATTGCTCATACTCATGGTGCTCTAAATGTCCAGGGCCTTCTGCCTTGTGAACATGCACTTTGTTTATTAATGGATATTGCTTTGCCCGCGAGTGGGGCCTAGGCCCTTTACAGGACAAACAGATATCCCCCCTTCTAGATCTTGTTACCCACAATTGGGGCAGGTCCACCAGTCTGAATCTTTGCTCAGCGGTGGAGCTGCTCGGAGGTTAAGTTTTGTATTACCAAGGGTAATGAGCAATTTATCTGAAGTATTGATCATGTCTCTTATGTTTGGGCGGTCGTCATGTGACCAATGACTCATATGTGATTTGCACACTTACAGTCACGTGATGACGAGCTTCTCTTAATAATTCTCTCAATGTTCAATGAGAAACGTAGGAAGAAAAGATAATTGTCACATGTAAGTATGAAATCACATCTGAGTGGTGTGGCCATGTGGTGACTGCTGGAACCAGCGAGCAGAGCTGAATTGTGACAGTCGGTATATTACACACTGTTAGAACTGAGGATACTACACGGCTAAATTTTGTATTTAAAGGGTTTGTCCAGATTTGAGATGAAAATCTGTAGTGACTTTGTGACTTCAGGCTTCTTAATTCTTTAAATGCATGCTCTGCACACTGTTAGGATTCTCTGGTGCCAGTGACGAGAGTGGACAATCATGTGAGCACAAGTATGAGATTTGTACACTTCTGGCTACATTCTGATTTGATGTGTCCAGCCTCAGTCAAATCATTTTCATTGAGTATGTCTGTTCAGCAAGTGACTACATCTATGGAAATCGCATACTTGAAGCTTTATAACCTCCCACTTTCACCGCCGGCACCGGAGAATCCTGACAGTGTGCAGTGTGCGCACTGTGAGAACTCAGAAGGCTGCAGTCACAGAGTGACACATGGATTGACTGCAGACTCATCACAAATTTGGACAACCCCTTTAATGCTCCTAACAACATAAATAAAAACATAGTAACCCTTAACTTGTCAGACAGCACAAGACTATATTAAAGAGATTGTCCACTACTTTAACATTGATGGCCTTTCCTTAGGATAGGTCACTAATGTCTGATTGTTCGGGGTCTGGCACCTGGCACCCCCGTCAATTACCTGTTCTAGGTGCTGTGCCGGTGGTGGCCAGAAGTGCTCAGTTTCGGATCTGCTCCGTCTTCTGATAGTGGCAGCAGCCTCCTATTAAAATCAATGAGGCAGATGTGCAGTACCCGGCCGCGGACACTATCAGAGGACGGAGCAGATTCAGAAATAAGCATTTCCGGCTACCTGCATCAAAAACAGCTGATCAGTGGGGTCCCGTTGCGCTCATATAAGAAGCAGTGCACAAGTGGGACTGAGGCCTAATGATGAGACCTAGTCAGTATCACAAATAAACATTTACATTCAGGTACCTTATAGATGATGTTGTCTCTCAGTCGTTTCTTCCTATCCTTCATCTTGTCCTGGCGCCATGATTACTTTCCACAGTCACAACTTGTCTCTGCAGATGTCCATCTTCTCCAGTCTTCTGCAGCACATCCCGGCACGATGCCCCTATAAATAGCAGAATGATTATAATACTTCTACTTAAAAATATCTGCCCTACGCTGTGCCCCAGAATAAATAATGGCCCCTCACTGTGTTCTCTGCATGAAATACGACCCACACACTGTCCTTCTTATGGTACATGCCCCCACACACTACCCTCTCCTTTCCATACTGAGCCTACTCTTCACACTGTCCTTTACACTGTGTCCCCTTTTGCCCAGTCTTTATGCTGTGCCCTCATCACACTCCCCCTCCTTGCTATGGCCTCACACTTTCCTCCCATTCTGCCCCCTCTCCATACTGCTCCCCTCCACTACCCAGTCTCTATTCTGTGCCCCCTCACATTCTTCTCATCCCTTACTCTCTCCACACTACCTCCTTTGTGTCCATATGCTTTCCCCCCTCACTCCCTATCCTGCCCACTTGCTCTTCATACCATGTCACTCTTTATTCTGTGTCTTCAAAATTTTTTTCCAGTTCGCTCCCTATTCTCTCTCTCCCCATACATCACTCCTCATCCTCTCTCTCCCCATACATCACCCCTCATCCTCTCCCCATGCATCACCCCTCATCCTCTTTTCCCCCATGCATCACCCCTCATCTCTCCCCCATACATCAAAACTCATCCTCTCACCCCGCATGCATCAAACCTCATTCGCTCACTCCACATGCATCAAACCTCATCCTCTCTCTCCCCATGCATTAGCCCTCATCCTCTCTCTAACCATACTGTGTCCGAAGATGTTCCCCCTCATTCTCTCTTCCCACCATACTCTGTCCACAGATAGTTCCCTCCCCCACCCTCTCTCCCCCATACTGTTTCCATAGATACCCCCTTCTCACCCCATACTGTTTCTCTTCCGTGTCTTCAGCTCCACTGGAGCACTTATCAGCACTCTCTGCCGCCTCCACACTGCGGCCCTGACTTTCGGGTCAGCAGTGTGATCAGCTGACCTGATCACATAACAGCTGTCGCTCTGACCCGGAAGTCAGAGCCAGAAATCACCGCTTCAATTGTCCTTGCATCTGAAAGATACAAGGACAATTGAGTAGTGGGAGCAGCGTGCTGCACTTTCTATGAGTGCGGCTGTCAGCGTGACAGCTGCGCTCAGAGAATGGCCGGCTCTCACTACGGGTCCGAAAATGCAGCCCTTTGGCAGACTTTCACACCGATGCATCAGGCAGCCTGACAGCACTCCTCTGACAGTTGCGCCCGGGTAAATGCCCCGCCAGCCCCCTAGATACGCCTCTGCTTATGTTCAGTCCTAGTCATTTCTTGGGCTACTTCATACCACATTATGGCCTGGTCAAACTTATTATGGTCCTCTAGCAAACCCTTCCAGTTAGTCAGGAAATCCTGCCATGTTTGTTCATCCAGTGTTCCATTCAAACCTGCATTTACCTTTTCCCAACATTGGTCTACAGCAGGGATGACTTTTTCTGTGGGCCCCGGGAATCTGCCAGCAGCAGCATTTTGCCCGCTGCCAGCCCTTTAAATCCCCATGTGCACTGTGAGGACGCGCATTCAGCGTTCACTACTGAACGCTGGTCAGTGCTTGTGTGCGGAGGACTTGCTTTGTGGGTGCGGTTAGCGCTCTGCGCCCTGTCCCATAGAAGTCCAGCAGCAGTTTCTTGGCTTCCAGTGATGTATGCCCGCTCCGGCTGTGCTGTGTGCGCGCTCCCACTGTGCTGTGTGCCCGCTCCCCCTGTGCCTGCTTTGGCTGTGCTGTGTGCGCGCTCCCACTGTTCTGTGTGCCCGCTCTGCCTGTGGTGTGTGCCTGCTCCCACTGTGCGAACTTTTACTGTGCTGTGTGCCCATTACCCCTGTGCGCGCTCCCACTGTGTTTCGTGCCCGCTCCCACTGTGCTGTGTGCCCACTCCCTCTGTGTGTGCTCCCACTGTACTGTGTGCCTGCTCCCAATGTGCCTGCTCCCACTGTGCCGTGTGCCCGCTCCCCCTGTGCGCGTTTTCACTGTGCTATGTGCCCTCTCCCAGGTGCTGTGTGCCCGCTCCCCCTGTGCCCGCCCCTCCAGGGTTGGGTGCCCCCAAGTGCTGTGTGCCCCCCCTCCCCTAGGGCTGTGAGACTCCCCCCATTGATGTATACCACCCACCAGTGCTGTGTACCACCCCCCCAATGCTGTAACCCCCATGTCCATGCTCCCCCATGCTATCTGTGCTCCACAAGTGTTGTCCATTTCCCTCAGTGCCCCCTTGTGCTCTCCGTACCCCCCTAATGATGTGCGTGCCCCCAGTGCTGTCTGTGCCCCCCCAGTGCTGTCTGTGCCCCCCCCAGTGCGGTCTGTGCCCCAAAGTCATATATTTGCGTCTTAGTGATGTATATGCCCTCAGCCTCTCTTGTGATGTATATGCTCTCAGCCCCTCCTGTGATGTACATGATCCCAGTGTCTCCTGTGATGTATATATCACATGAGGGGTTGGGGCATATACATCACATGAGGGGCTGGGGCATACACATCACTGCAGGGGCTGGGGCATACACATCACTGCAGGGGCTGGGGCATACACATCACTGCAGGGGCTGGGGCATACACATCACTGCAGGGGCTGGGGCATACACATCACTGCAGGGGCTGGGGCATACACATCACTGCATGGGCTGGGGTATACACATCACTGCAGGGGCTGGGGCATACACATCACTGCAGGGGCTGGGGCATACACATCACTGCAGGAGCATACACATCACTGCAGGGGCATACACATCACTGCAGGGGCATACACATCACTGCAGGGGCATACACATCACTGCAGGGGCATACACATCACTGCAGGGGCATACACATCACTGCAGGGGCTGG
Source organism: Anomaloglossus baeobatrachus (assembly GCF_048569485.1). Lineage (NCBI taxonomy): Eukaryota > Metazoa > Chordata > Amphibia > Anura > Aromobatidae > Anomaloglossus > Anomaloglossus baeobatrachus. The sequence continues at coordinate 832,748 of NW_027441789.1, read as the reverse complement.
GGCATACACATCACTGCAGGGGCTAGGACATACACATCACTGCAGGGGCTAGGGCATACACATCACTGCAGGGGCTAGAATATATACATCATGTTTGAGATGCTGGGGCCATATACATCACAAGAGGATGGGGGTAAATATATCACATTGGAGATGCTGGGGACATACATATCAGAGGAGAGGCTGAGGCATATACATCACAGGAGGGGCTGGGTCATACAAATCAAAGGAGGGGCTGGGGAACCTCCTGTAATGTATACACAGCAGTCCCAGCATCTTTTATGTGATGTATATACAGCAGTCTCAGCATCTGCTATGTGATGTATATGCCCCCAGCCCCTCCTGTGATGTATGTACAGCAGCCCCAGTCTGTTATGTGATGTATACCAATCTTATTATCACAAAGAGTTGACTGCGCTCCAGACCGAGGCAATCCTGGAAAAGCAGTTGTGAGAAGCAGCATGATCAATGTCGCCGAAAATTAACCACTGCACCAAAGAGAAGAAGCTCTGGCCACCACAGTAGGGGTGAGTTAATTAATTGTTTGACCAAATGTAGCCGGGTAATTTTCAAATTGATAATTTTGTGCGGCCCCCGAGGTTGATAGAAATTATCAAATGGCCCCCGGCACTAAAATGGCTCCCCACCCCTGGTCTACAGCCTTTGATTGCTTCCGCGCCTTTAATGTGTTGTACAACATCAATTGCATGTCTCCACATCCTCATCATTGGCTGAGAATCTACTCTGTGTAGTTCTTATCCTTGCAACAACTCGGAATGACAATAACCACACCACAATGATAACAATTACAGAGAACTATGTCTCTGCATCTATGTTGCTTCCAAGGGTAGGACCTTACCTCATACCACACCACTCGACACTGCGAAAGGTAAATAGTGACTACTATGTGATACCCCACGTCTGGGACACACGAGTTGCCACTTGAGTGACTGCACTGCTGGTACCTCATGTCTGTGGCACACCAGCAGCTACTCAAGAGTGACTGCACTGCCGGTACCTCACGTCTGTGGCACACCAGCAGCCACTCTACTTTACTGCACTGCCGGTACCTCACGTCTGTGGCACACCAGCAGCCACTCTACTGCAGTAACTTAATATCTATAATTGGGATGCCAGTATCACAGAGTAGGTAATATAATAATATGGGGCCCTCCTCCCCCTTTGGTTTTCAAAACGTGAGCGGCTGTACAGCACGCTACACTGGAAAACACTTAAATCACTCAACGTTTTTTTTCTATGGCACAGAAAGCAGGTAAATATTGTAAGGCAGATAATGACTATAACCAATGCCCAATCAGGAGGGATGTTAGGTACTGAAAACATCAAAGACGGCAGCAAAAGGGAGTTAAAGAGAGGACCAGAACAACCAAAAGCCTATGAGCTGCTGATCATACCTTGGGAATGTTATCAGGGTGTCCCAATAGACCTGTATCACAACTTTTAGCCCATAAATTCAAAGTCCAATGTCTTAAAGGTGCAGTACACTTTTTGCAAAAGGGGCAGAAAAAAGCACTTGCACTTAAAGCAGAGCAAAGATAGTGATTATAAACAGCGCTCACACAAGAGGTATGTAAGATATTGCATGCGTAACACCAAAAGAGCAGCAAAAAGAACTAAAGAGAAAACTAACAAGCAGCGTATTATCAGGGTGCGTGATATAGTTTCTGCGGATTAATTGCCGTGTTAGTGAGAGGCTGATCAGGGTTGTGTAGTAGAGGCACAATGAAGTCCACGCAATGTGCTATGTATAGAGAACAAGAAAACAGGGACCTGACATGAATCTCATATCACGTCTCAAGCAACAACTTCAAGGAACATCATGCTTCAAGATAGTATAAATCGGACAAACAAACAAAGATCAACGGGTATATAAAGTGCAGAGGGGAAATGGAAAAGACCCCACGTGCCCCTGGATAGATGTTTTAATAATAGCATGGGTAAGTCATGCTGTATACAAGGCAGAGTAAAAAGGCAGATGCAGAAAATTGCCCTAGTTAAATAGCTATGTCAAAACAGTCAAATTACAATGTAAAAACTCACCCATATTTAGTAATCATAGGACCAGGGGTGCACGTGGGGACCAGCGTCCCGACACGTGTTTCACGTCTCAACGCTTCTTCGGGGGACAGATAAAAAAGTGTGGAGATGTGCAGCCTTATAAGCCTCCCGTGTAAGCCCCATCACACCACATCACGCCCAGCTGTTACTGTGCACGGCCGGTGTTCTGAGTGCAGAGGCATTCAGCCACCCGGCGTCCACAGTGGAGATAGGAGGGAAGAAAACTTCCTGTGACGTCAGAGAGTAAGTCCAGGTCTCCACTGCTAAGGACGCTGTTGTAACCATGCTTGCAAACAGACACACTCGGCCGCATGTCAGGAACGGACGGCTCCCCTATCCTGTATAAACAAGGTATTAACCCTTTACTGCATACATCAAAAAAGGCAGGCTAATAACGTCCAAATCAGTACTATAGATGGAAATACTAGCGATCAGGACGTATAAGACAATCCTCTTTTAAAACAAATTCATCATCTGAAAAAAGAGACGCACACAAAAAAAGAGGGAAAAAGATAGCCATATAACAGCCAGATGCAAAGAAAGAGAGAGGATGTCAGTTAGAGCAAAAGGTATTTTTTGCCATGGTGAACACATAAATAAATACATACATGTATAGTAAATGAAAATGACAAATTGCAGGATGGAAACGGAGATTGAGGAAGGCCTTTCTAAGTTAGAAAAGGAAATTAGTGGCCTAAAATTAAAGAAATATAATAGGGACCTGTCAGATTACACCAATACGACGGTCTACAGGTGGCATTCTAGATCACGTCTGGGCTATCGAGCCAAGACTTTGTCTCATGGCCAATCAGCTTCTATGTCTTCATTGGTTTTCCCTCCGGGATGTCAAGTGGAGTATGTGAGTCTGAACAAAGCGTGGGAGCCCGTGTTAAGTCTATCCGGAATAAGCAAACATCAGCTAAATCGAATGACAAACACGGCAAAAACAAACTACAGGTGATTAACCTTTCCACGCACCCTCTCTGATGCCCAGTTGGACATGCTGTCCAGGGGCCTAACATTTTCAGCAACTAATCATTTCGACTTTTTTTCAGCATTAAAGGTGTACATTTATTCGCACGCAAGATAGTTTTGAACAAACTTCATCATAAACGAGACAATAGTGGTTTGGATAGCCCGGCCGAGAGGGAGGCGTTACAGACCCTTGAGGATCTTCTGCTTGAACAGTCCAGTGTCTCTACAGGTGTGTTCCCAAAATCGCTACTGCCCAGATCTACTAGATTTCCCCCCTTGTCTCTTTGTCCTGCCGTTGAGGTCTTCACTAGATTAGTGGTGGATAAGTTTAAACAAATCACGGTTAAGAGACAAGGTGATAACTTAACTCATAAACAAAGATCTGCTCTTTCTGAACTGAGCAATTATAATGACATTGTTATTAAACCAGCTGACAGGGGGGCAATATAGTGATCTGGGCAGTGGAGAATTACGAGAAAGAAGCTTTACAGAAGTTTCGTGACAAGGACACCAACATGAGGCTGCCATCTAACCCCTTGTAAAATATATACGTTATTCCCAAATAACAATCTTTTTTAAGATATAAAAATCACACCAGTAGTGTATAATACAAGAAATTTGTCAGGTCACATATATACATAGTACAATATCATTTGAAGGATAGGCATAGATATTCAACAGGGATAAGGTTCACATATAAGGGATCAAGTCGGAGCTCAGGACTTAACTTTGAAACCATATTTCGGTTTATTCAGGCAGCGCCACATAGTAAGGGAATGTAGGAGGTTTGCTGTCCATGAAAGTCCAGGTAAGTATATGCTGATGCTCTCCAAGTGTTCCCTTATTTTTTAATAATAGCAGGAGTGAGCCATCAAATTCATGGTAGAATTACAACAGTCTCCACTCGACGCGTTTCCCCACATAATAAACATGTGGTTCATCAGGAGGCCAAAGAGGTATGATATTAGATATGCAGATCCATGGCGCCAGTCAAACAGGATCCATAGCCAGACAGACAATGCTGGAAAGATAATGCTGCCATAGTCCAGAGAGGCGTCATGCCATCTAACCCCTTGCAGCATTTTTATATTGACCTTCTGGGAATCCTGGAGGCGGCGTGTGAGAGCGGCATTATTGATAAAAAATGATGGAGGGGCTCTCCACTAAATATCCAAAGGTGCCTACATTATACCTATTACCTAAGATCCATAAAGATGCCCTTAATCCCCCGGGGCATCCTATTATGTCCAGCATAGACAGCTTGTGTGATCCAATTTTTAAAATTATTGATTATCATCTAAAATCTCTAGTAGAAACCTTGCTCTCTTATGTCCGTGACACGACGGACATCCTCAGGAGGATTGACGGCATCTTTATGGATCAGGATATGTTGATTGTAACAGCTGATGTGGAGAGCCTTTACACATGCATATCACATTCTGATGGTCTGAAGGCGGTCCGCCTTTTTCTTGAGATGGGCAGTCGTGATGGCAAATTGAACCTCTTCATCCTTGAGCTTCTCCACTTTGCACTTACGCACAATTTTTTTATTTTTAAAGATCTATTTTATCTGCAGCAGCATGGCACTGCCATGGGGGCGGCCTGTGCCCCTTCGTATGCCAACCTCTTCCTTGGCATGTGGGAGAGGTTGGTTTTTGGCGATGGGGGCATCAGTGCCAGTTCCCATGTGCAGTGCTGGCTCAGATATATTGATGATGTATTATTTTTTTGGCAGGGCACGGTGGAGCAGCTTGATGCATTTATGGGTCAATTGAATGCTAATAATCTTAATATAAAACTGACATATAAAAATAGCAGCAGGTGCATTGACTTTTTGGACATCAACATCGAGGTGGATCCTTTGTCATTCATACAAACTAGTATGTATCGGAAATCCACCTCAGTCAATGCCCTGCTGCATGCATCCTCAGCCCATACCTTTGCCACCATACGCGCCATCCCGACCGGCCAATTCTTAAGGATTAGGCGGATTTGCTCCTCTGACCAGTCATTTGAAAAACAGGCCGCAGAACTCAAACGCCGTTTCCAGGATCGTGGATACAGCAATCGCTGCATTATGAAGGGGTATTTACGTGCCAAAAGAACTCCACGCACACAATTCCTTCAATATAATTGTAAACAACAACAACCACATATTGACCCTCTTATTCGCTTTATAGGAACCTTTAACAACCAATGGCAGACGATGCGGGGCATCCTTGATAAACACTGGCCTGTTCTACGCACAGATCCAATTTTGGCAGACATACTCCCTTCAGGTTCCCTTATGACAGCTCGCCGTGCTAAGAATCTCCGTGACATCCTGGTAAGGAGTCATTACATTCCTCCGCTTTTCCAATTAGTTTGGCACTCGCGGCCCGACACAGGGATGTTTTCCCTGTGGGCGGTGTGTCGCATGTCCTAATATCCTCCGCGCCACGACTTTCTCATCATCGGACGACACACGGACAATGAATATACAACATCATATCACATGTGCTACCACGCATGTGATTTACTATGCTACCTGTCCATATTCTCTGGTATAAGTTGGTCTCACATCACGCGAATTGCGGGTGCGTACCAGAGAGCATGTACCGGATATCCGTGCTGCCTCCGATGTGATCGATGTCACTCTCCTGAAGACACTTCCTCGACATTTCAGGAGATTTCATGGATGTGATCAATCCGGCCTCAAGGTACGGGGTATTGATGTTGTTCATGGAGGCTCCAGGGGTGGTGACCTCAAGAAACGTTTAGCCCAAGTCGAGGCTCGTTGGATCACCATCCTTGGGACTTTAACTCCTGGAGGCCTGAACGAAAACATCAGTTTTGTGTCTTTTTATAGGGTTTATCTGAGCTTTTCGAAGCATAATGTTCTTCTTATATCACTTGGTCGTTTTTAATATACCATAATTGTTTTAATTTTGTTTTTATTACTCTACCGCTTATCAATTAATTCGTCTGTGGCGAATGTATTTCCCAGTGGTCTTCTTTTATGTATACTTTTTATTTCTTTTTATTAGAACCGTCTTTGATGCAATACTAAATTTGTTTTCTGATCTTTGGACGTACCATATAAGATCCTGTTTTCCTATCACCCTACAAGTTTGTGCCGGCATCACTGAACATCAATGATATCTTCTGAATGGACGTTCCTGCTATTCTACGATCTTAATACCACACATTGATATACTCCTGACATATGTATTTGTTGTCATATTATTATTGTGTTTGGTACAACAAACGATTATCTTGGAAACAAATATATATATATATATATATATTATATATATATATATATATATATATATATATATTGATCTATTTTTCTATTGGCCTTTTACTATATTTATATTTGAAGTATTTATACTCTATGACCAATGGTATACTTTTAACGTGACATATGATCTAATGATCAGCATGTTCTTTATAAGCCTTCTTTCTATCCTTAATATATATCTCATTCCCCCTACTTTACAAGTTTAGTCTGCTGAAGCAGCATTAATGTTTACTATGTTTGGTATTTTTGTACCTCTATGTTTATACAAATGTTCTTAGTCTGCTGGCAGTTCGTCGTAGGGGCTATTGTTTTGCCCCGCTCGTAATGTGCACCTGGGGCGGTGCATTTGTGTCTTGCAATGTGTTTTGCTGATAATAGGATGTATTAATTTACATCACTTACTACACACCCCTTTTCATGCCTGTCTCAATCGGAGATAGGCCCGGAAGTTGCTGTGTTGATGCGTCTCCGGCGCTATAGTCGCCTGCTCTGTGATTGGTTGGGGACGGGATTTCTGGAACTACGTCCACTATGCGTGGTTTCACGCCCTGACATGCTTGATGTTGGGTTGGCTCACGTGGTTGCCGGGGTTACGCGTCCTCGGCACGTGTGCCTTCCTGACTCAGCCTGAGGGCTGGATACTCCAGCAGTGTGGGACACTTCCAGACCATTGGCGCTAAATTATTCCCGTTTTATATAACTGTCCCCTTACCTTAGCGGTGCACTGTGCTACTAGTATTATTATGCCTTGCTGTGATTGCGGTTTGCAAGGTGTGTGCTTTTTTATAATCTGTGTCCTATAAGCGATCACTAAGTGACTTATGGTCTTATGTACCTGCCCCGGTGGGGACGTGAATCGGATGTGATAGATTTATGTTTTGTTATGATATGTTGGCAGAAGAACATGCTGATCTATACTAACTAATATATGTTTTCTTTATACTTGTCCTCAATCTGGGATTGGCTGGGTGGTCACTGTGGAGACGTACCCCTCACGTTTTACGTGTCTGCTTTGTGACTGGTTGGAGGCGTGACTCCTGGAAGTATATCCACCATGTGTTGTGTTACGCCCTGTTATGTCTAATGCCGGGTTGGATCGCGTGATTGCCGGGGTTACGCGTCTTCGGCACCACGTGTTCCTTCCTAACTTGGCTGGAGGGCGGGACATCTGGGTAATGTGAGATAGTGCCCGGTTCACCTTACACTAGATGTTTCACGTCTCTTGTACATTTGTTTTTCATTATCAGTAGCGTACCCTGCTACCAGTGCTGCCACGTCAGATTGCGATTACTATTAACAATCTTTGTGATCTTCGTATAATCCGCCTTTTTCAGTGATCATCATGTGACCCGTCTTAGGTTTCCGCCCACTATCTAGGTGATGCCCTATCACCTGCTTGATGGGCGTTATTGTTCTCTCCATCACATATCCCTCGGCTGAGGGATTGTTACACCTGACAGCAATGATAATTAACAGAGGCTATTTATACCTACTGGGTTTATACTGCCATTAGGGTCTTCCTCCTTGAGAAAGCAACAATACCTCTGTGAAACACGCGTCGGTGGTGATCCTAACTCTTCTGGGTATGTGTACATAGGTGTTACTATGCCTCAGGGTCCCCTGTTTTATTATCTGAACCACAGTTTTTCTAGGTAATTATTTTAACCTGTATTTGTATACATACTTACCACGATTCCTGGATGGCTATGTGCACACGCACTTTACTATTTTAATGTCATGATCTCATCCAGGTTTACCCTGTTATCACGTGGTATACTTCAGGTTAATCTAGGTTAACATCTACACTAGTACTCTGTACTTGGGCCCCTGATTTGTTCCATGCATCCTTGTATTTAATTGGTGTCTACTGATGACTGGGGCTAAACTCTCCTTGCATGATGATTATCCTCCCATGATTCTGATTCTCGAACTCGAGGGTCAGAATCCTCTAACCAAATCTTATGCATGAGTGAATGGGTTATGTTTTATACATACCTGGTGGCATTGTGGTTTCTTTCCCCTGTTACTGTCACCTCATTGTAGGACCTTCTACTCCCAACCTCATAGTTGTTAGTAATTCTATTAAATCATGCAATAGAGTCTGGTCCATGTCATTAAGTGTCTTGCTTACATTATATTTAGTCCCGTCATTTAGACTTTCCCACCTCTTCCACGGCTACTTCAGACAGACAGGAAACTTTTACATTAACCAATTGAATATAAACCTTGTACCCCTTGTGATGTTTTGATTTTCTGTAGCAATTTTAAGTGTGATTTTGTGCTGTCTTGCGTGTTATCTCCATTAATAAAATTCTTGTATTTGCATACATACTCGTATTTCTCTCTTGTTCACACTTCTCAAACTGTAGAACTACAAGTCACAGCAATGTCCTACTCACTTCTGTCTGCAGCAGGTCTGTTTTCTCAGACTATTCCACACTGGAGCTTCTGGATTCAATGGCTTGCAGAGAGTACTGGGTACAGCAGGCAAAATCCTTCTTCGGCGTGGTAAACCTGGAGGACAGCAGCTCCTACTAATAGTGCATCCTCTAGCTTCAGAACTCAGTCTCTCATCACACAGAGTGGCAGCTTCACCCCTCCAAGACGGATCAACTTCCTTCCACCCCCCCCCATCCTGTTTCCTCCTCCCCCAGATTTGCATGGCACCTTGGGAGTTGTAGTATTCTGCAGTTCAACCAAAGAAGCAACATCTGTAGAGGTGAATGTGGGTGGAATTCTATACATCGCTCCCAAAGCAGGTGCCACACTTAGATACTGAAACGTCTACTTTCTTGAGAATGTTTTTTCACTTGGGTGGATGTTGTGTAGGACTTTTCCTTCACTAAGGAAAGGATTCTGTGATCACCCATCACTATTGTCTTCCTTGGACATCCAGACCTCTTTGAGTTCCCATGCTCTCGAGTGCGTTCATTTGTTATACCAAATTTTTGATTTGGCCACCCCTAACATTACTACTAGCTCTCAATTTTTATCCTAATGATGTTCTCCTCCTTTGACCGCATGTTGTGGGTTTACAACAACAGCTTCCAAATGCAAATGTCACATCTGGAATCAGCTCCAGACCTTTTATCTGCTTAATTTATAATGGATCCATGAGGGAATATCATACGCAGCCCATTAAACAGCTTTTAAGATAATTGTCCAGTTACTTTTGGTCTCTTTTTAAAGAGACCGCTACATGTTTATGGACTGTAATTCCTAAGCCCTGGCTCCAATTAGTATGTTAATACCCTCAAATTAAAGCTGAGAATCAGCACTTAAAAACGCATATCGATTACATAACTGTATATTGAAAATGTTTTGGTAAACAGGTAAAATGACAAAGGAGCTGAGCTGTCACGCCCCCGTCCCACCCAAACTTTGCCAATTTTAAAGTGAAAATGCCAAAAGCCGCCAAAATTTGGCACCAGTTTGAATTGATCCAAATTTTTGAGAGACTTTTCAGAGTTTTTGTGACAATTTTTTGGCATAAAAGCTTTGATAAATTGGGATCAGAGCATCTTAACAACTTCCACATATCTAGGCTGCAGTGTGATTCAATTCTCCCCTCATTATTTTAGTATGAAATGTCTACAGTTCTGCGCCAACTCCAGAGGTTCTGAGGCAAAATCATCACATCTAGACAATAGAGAAAGACAGACATGAAGAATATACATTTACAAGCATTTATTGACAAAACAAGCTTTGAAATGCAATTATATACAATGTGATATACTTAAGAGTTCCTATCTCCAATCTGGGGCTGCGCTTTTTAGTAAATAAAGCAGTGGGAAACCTGAGATTAGTGACTTATCTAAATATAATCCAGTATCAAAACCTTTCACAAATGTTCCTAAAGGCTCTCAAAATACCCAACTTACTTGCAAAGTGGAACCTGAATTTCCATTTTGTGGGATCTCAGTGTGCAGAGCGGGATCCCACAGATCTCTGCAGCTGCTCTAAGCACGATACATTGCTCTCAACTAATCCAGCGCGGTCATATACTTGTTTAAAGGAAAGGTGTCGCAGTTTTTTATTTTTATATTAATAGTGATTATGAAAACAAGTATTTTTAATACAAAATTAAAATCACTGCTTATTTAGTTTTTATTTAATTCTAATTTTACTGAAGGCACTGGGCGCTGCCATCTTGGATTTGGTGTTTGTAACGACAGATACCTCCTTTATGGCAGCCCTCTGTGCATAGACTCTGATAGTCGGGCTCCGACCCCATTTAGTAACATTAGAGAAGGCATCTGCTGTGAAATGCACGCGCCCCCTGGGCTATCCAGATCACAGCAGAGGGAGTAGATCAGCACCATCATTGTGGCGCACACAGCGTATGATGTTTGCTCCACTTTACCCCTGTCAACCACCGGGATGTATGAGTACGGGGCGCCAGGCCGCCTCCCCTCCCCCCGCTGTTACCGATTCCAATGACACCCCTACCCCCCGCTCTACCCAGCCCCGCTCTCCTTCCCCTCCGCCGCTGCCGGCAAGCATGCAGCAGAGCTGTGTGTGTTTGTGTGCGTGTAGAGCATGTGAGTACCTACGCCCCTCCCCCCACCACCGCACATGCTACTGTCTCCAATGTTCCAATGATACCCCCCACTCTCCTTGCCCCTCCCCCGCAGCTGCTGCTACCGTCTTCATTGACACCCCTCGCTACCCCCCCATGCCTTGTATCTAATCCTCTCTTGTGATACTGCCTGCTGTGCATCTAATCCTCTCCTGTGTGATACTGTCTGCTGAGCTGTGTATCTAATCCTATCCTGTATGATACGTGTTTGGTGAGCCGTGTATCTAATCCTCTCCCGTGTGATACTGTCTGCTGAGCTGTGTATCTAATCCTCTCCCGTGTGATACTGCCTGGTGAGCCGTGTATCTAACCCTGTCCTGTGTGGTACCATCTGCTGAGCTATGTATCTAATCCTGTCCTGTGTGATACTGTCTGGTAAGCTGGGTATCTAATCCTGTCCTGTGTGATACTATCTGCTGAGCCGTGTATCTAATCCTATCCTGTGTGGACCAGTCTGCTGAGCCGTGTATCTAATCCTCTCCTATGTGATACTGTCTGCTGAGCTGTGTATCTAATCCTCTCCTGTGTGGTACCGTCTGCTGTGCTGTGTATCTAATCATATCCTGTGTGATACTGCCTGCTGAGCCGTGTATCTAATCCTCTCCTGTGTAATACTGTCTCCTGAGCTGTGTATCTAATCCTATCCTGTGTGATAAGTGTTCGGTGAGCCATGTATCTAATCCTGTCCTGTGTGGAACCGTCTGCTGAGCTGTGTATTTAATCCTATCCTGTGTGATACTGTCTGCTGAGCTGTGTATCTAATCCTTTCCTGTGTGATACTGTCTCCTGATCTGAGTATCTAACCCTATCCTGTGTGATACTGTCTGCTGAGCTGTGTATCTAATCCTATCCTGTGTGATACTGTCTGCTGAGCTGTGTATCTAATCCTCTCCTGTGTGATACTGCCTCCTGAGGTGTCTATCTAATCCTATCCTGTGTGATACGTGTTCGGTGAGACGTGTATCTAATCCTGTCCTGTGTGGAACTGTCTGCTGAGCTGTGTATTTAATCCTATCCTGTGTGATACTGTCTGCTGAGCTGAGTATCTAATCCGCTCCTGTGTGATACTGTCTGGTGAGCTGTGAATCTAACCCTGTCCTGTGTGGTACCACCTGCTGAGCTGAGTATCTAATCCGCTCCTGTGTGATACTGTCTGGTGAGCTGGGTATCTAATCCTATCCTGCGTGGTACAGTCTGCTGAGCTGTGTATCTAATCATATCCTGTGTGTTACTGCCTGCTGAGCCGTGTATCTAATCCTCTCCTGTGTAATACTGTCTCCTGAGCTGTGTATCTAATCCTGTCCTGTGTGGAACCGTCTGCTGAGCTGTGTATCTAATACTTTCCTGTGTGATACTGCCTCCTGAGCTGAGTAGCTAATTCTCTCCTATGTAATACTGTATGCTGAGCTGTGTATCTAATCCTCTCCTGTGTGATATGTGTTTGGTGCGTCGTGTATCCTATCCTCTCCTGTGTAATACTGTCTGCTGAGCTGTGTATCTAATCCTATCCTGTGTGATACAGTCTGCTGAGCTGTGTATCTAACCCTATCCTGTGTGATACTGTCTGCTGAGCTGTGTATCTAATCCTATCCTGTGTGATACTGTCTGCTAAGCTGTGTATCTAATCCTCTCCTGTGTGATACTGCCTCCTGAGCTGAGTATCTAATCCTCTCCCGTATAATACTGTCTGCTGAGTTGTGTATCTAATCCTATCCTGTGTGATACGTGTTCGGTGAGACGTGTATCTAATCCTGTCCTGTGTGGAACTGTCTGCTGTGCTGTGTATCTAATCTTATCCTGTGTGATACTGTCTGCTGAGCTGTGTATCTAATCCTTTCCTGTGTGATACTGTCTGCTGAGCTGTGTATCTAATCCTTTCCTGTGTGATACGGTCTGCTGAGCTGTGTATTTAATCCTATCCTGTGTGATACTGTCTGCTGAGCTGTGTATCTAATCCTTTCCTGTGTGGAACTGTCTGCTGTGCTGTGTATCTAATCTTATCCTGTGTGATACTGTCTGCTGAGCTGTGTATCTAACCCTATCCTGTGTGATACTGTCTGCTGAGCTGTGTATCTAATCCTATCCTGTGTGATACTCTCTGCTGAGCTGTGTATCTAATCCTCTCCTGTGTGATACTGCCTCCTGAGCCGAGTATGTAATCCGCTCCTGTGTGATACTGTCTGCTGAGCTGTGTATCTAATCTTATCCTGTGTGATACTGTCTGCTGAGGTGTCTATCTAATCCTATCCTGTGTGATACGTGTTCGGTGAGATGTGTATCTAATCCTGTCCTGTGTGGAACTGTCTGCTGAGCTGTGTATTTAATCCTATCCTGTGTGATACTGTCTGCTGAGCTGAGTATCTAATCCGCTCCTGTGTGATACTGTCTGGTGAGCTGTGAATCTAACCCTGTCCTGTGTGGTACCATCTGCTGAGCTGAGTATCTAATCCGCTCCTGTGTGATACTGTCTGGTGAGCTGGGTATCTAATCCTATCCTGTGTGGTACAGTCTGCTGAGCTGTGTATCTAATCATATCCTGTGTGTTACTGCCTGCTGAGCCGTGTATCTAATCCTCTCCTGTGTAATACTGTCTCCTGAGCTGTGTATCTAATCCTATCCTGTGTGATACGTGTTCGGTGAGACGTGTATCTAATCCTGTCCTGTGTGGAACTGTCTGCTGTGCTGTGTATCTAATCTTATCCTGTGTGATACTGTCTGCTGAGCTGTGTATCTAATCCTTTCCTGTGTGATACTGTCTGCTGAGCTGTGTATCTAATCCTTTCCTGTGTGATACGGTCTGCTGAGCTGTGTATTTAATCCTATCCTGTGTGATACTGCCGCCTGAGCTGAGTATCTAATCCTCTCCTGTGTAATACTGTCTGCTGAGCTGTGTATCTAATCTTATCCTGTGTGATACTGTCTGCTGAAGTGTCTATCTAATCCTATCCTGTGTGATACGTGTTCGGTGAGAAGTGTATCTAATCCTGTCCTGTGTGGAACTGTCTGCTGAGCTGTGTATTTAATCCTATCCTGTGTGATACTGTCTGCTGAGCTGAGTATCTAATCCGCTCCTGTGTGATACTGTCTGGTGAGCTGTGAATCTAACCCTGTCCTGTGTGGTACCATCTGCTGAGCTGAGTATCTAATCCGCTCCTGTGTGATACTGTCTGGTGAGCTGGGTATCTAATCCTATCCTGTGTGGTACAGTCTGCTGAGCTGTGTATCTAATCATATCCTGTGTGTTACTGCCTGCTGAGCCGTGTATCTAATCCTCTCCTGTGTAATACTGTCTCCTGAGCTGTGTATCTAATCCTGTCCTGTGTGATACTATCTGCTGAGCCGTGTATCTAATCCTATCCTGTGTGGACCAGTCTGCTGAGCCGTGTATCTAATCCTCTCCTATGTGATACTGTCTGCTGAGCTGTGTATCTAATCCTGTCCTGTGTGGAACCGTCTGCTGAGCTGTGTATCTAATCGTTTCCTGTGTGATACTGCCTCCTGAGCTGAGTAGCTAATTCTCTCCTATGTAATACTGTATGCTGAGCTGTGTATCTAATCCTCTCCTGTGTGATACGTGTTTGGTGCATCGTGTATCCTATCCTCTCCTGTGTAATACTGTCTGCTGAGCTGTGTATCTAATCCTATCCTGTGTGATACAGTCTGCTGAGCTGTGTATCTAACCCTATCCTGTGTGATACTGTCTGCTGAGCTGTGTATCTAATCCTATCCTGTGTGATACTGTCTGCTGAGTGTGTATCTAATCCTATCCTGTGTGGTACTGTCTGCTAAGCTGTGTATCTAATCCTCTCCTGTGTGATACTGCCTCCTGAGCTGAGTATCTAATCCTCTCCCGTATAATACTGTCTGCTGAGTTGTGTATCTAATCCTATCCTGTGTGATAAGTGTTCGGTGAGACGTGTATCTAATCCTGTCCTGTGTGGAACTGTCTGCTGTGCTGTGTATCTAATCTTATCCTGTGTGATACTGTCTGCTGAGCTGTGTATCTAATCCTTTCCTGTGTGATACTGTCTGCTGAGCTGTGTATCTAATCCTTTCCTGTGTGATACGGTCTGCTGAGCTGTGTATTTAATCCTATCCTGTGTGATACTGTCTGCTGAGCTGTGTATTTAATCCTATCCTGTGTGATACTGCCTCCTGAGCTGAGTATCTAATCCTCTCCTGTGTAATACTGTCTGCTGAGCTGTGTATCTAATCCTATCCTGTGTGATACGTGTTCGGTGAGCCGTGTATCTAATCCTGTCCTGTGTGGAACCGTCTGCTGAGGTGTGTATCTAATCCTCTCCTGTGTGATACTGCCTCCTGAGCTGAGTATCTAATCCTATCCTGTGTGATACTGCCTCCTGAGCTGAGTATCTAATCCTCTCCTGTGTTATACTGTCTGCTGAGCTGTGTATCTAATCCTCTGCTGTGTAATACTGTCTCCTGAGCTGGGTATCTAATCCTCTCCTGTGTAATACTGTCTCCTGAGCTGTGTATCTAATCCTATCCTGTGTGATACGTGTTCGGTGAGACGTGTATCTAATCCTGTCCTGTTTGGAACTGTCTGCTGAGCTGTGTATCTAATCCTCTCCTGTGTGATACTGCGTCCTGAGCTGAGTATCTAATCCGCTCCTGTGTGATACTGTCTGCTGAGCTGTGTATCTAATCCTATCCTGTGTGATACTCCTGCTGTCCTTGGTGACACTTTAGACATTTCTTGTCACCAACAAAATGGCTCCGCACTGTGATCTAAACTTCATTCTGTGTTATCTTTTGGAAACCCTCAGATTGGGAGGGGGAGGTGACATCACACAGGAGAGCAGACTCCGCCCACTTTACTGCAGCTGTAATCCAGGCTATTTCTACAGTTTCAGATTTCAGCAGCTGCTTCCTCTAGTGTTTAAGAGTGGAAAATATCAAACTTTTTATTTTTTTATTTTGCTCAATTAAAAACAAATAATATTTGAGCAAAACATTAATACTTAAAAATGTAAAGTTATTATTTTTTTTTTTTGGACGACACCTTCCCGTTAAGATTTTACTGAACTGCTTAAGAAGGATGCCGCAGAGCTGGGGTCGTAGAGCTCACTCTTACACGATCAGTTATCGCTGAGGGTTGTGGGATCTCACAACCTGGAAGTTCCTTTGGGAGGACATTAGGGACACTTCCAAAAGTTTTTGTACTGGATTATATTTAGAACATTCACTAATCCGCGGCTCTCCACTGTTTTAGTAAATAATAAAGGCAGCCACAGATTTGTGATAAGCACTATTTAAGGGGAAATTCATCAAACACATTGTGCAAGAACTATTGTGTAAAAGTCACACACTTTGTGCATCACACACCTTAACTGTTCAAACATTTAGTGAGTTTTGACATTTTTAGTCTGAAATGTAAGAGAAGTTTAATGAAAGAGGGTGGTGCCTGAAACGGTCAGACAGATTCACAATGATTGTGCCCTTTTATGTTATACGATTTTGAGTGTATTGTAATTTTTTACTCTTACTATTTGTTAACCAATTACCATATTTTTCGGACTTTAAGATACACCCTCCCCCCCAAAATAAATTGTGTAGAAAAGGAGGGGGGGGGTCTTAGGGAAAGGGGGGGTGCGTCATAGTCCTGATGTGACTGTGACTGGAGGGGCGGCGGTGGAGGAGTGGGTCACAGGAGGCAGAAACCAGGGCTAACAGTGTACCCGCTAATAACAAAAGTGAATATTCACTGCTCCCCTCACTTATAATCCAGTCTACCTCAACGCACTGAAGCCGGCATCGAGAGATGAGCGGGATTATGAGCATGGGGAGTAGTGAATATTCATTCATTAATAGCAGGCACAAATGATCACCCAGTCACCAGCTAACTGCTGCAGCTCGGTGATCACGTGTTTTTTATTAGAGAATGAATATTCACTGCTCCACACACCCATAATCCTAGGTGTGGGGAGCAGTGAATATTCCGGCAGCCGACGTCCGCGTGTACCTGTAGGTGCATGGCAGTGACGTCATGCGATGTGCCGCTTATACACTGAAGTCACTTGCCAGCATCAAAGACAACACCGCACACTGGGGGAGCAGAGGGATGGTGAGTATAATCAGTTGTTTTTGTATGTCTGCAGCGTGATGAGAAACATATATGTGACGCCCTGGACAACCAGGGGTCACAGGTTAGTAGACACCACACACACCCCCCCACACTAGGAAGTTAACATCCGTCAATCAAGACCTGATTGCCTCCCTCAGTGTTAGACAGGCACACCGGGTGGGCGGAGTCAGGCGGAACGACACGCCCACCGAGAAGTCTGCTGGCCTGAGGCAGGGAAGCAGCTCAGTCCAGTCATGGACAGTAGTCTGAGTAGTGCAGTGTGAAGTTCAGAGTTGGACAGTAAGGGGTAGAGTCCAGTTGTGGACAGTGAGGAGTACAGTTGGCACAGTTGAGTGGAGAGCAGAGTGTGACACACAGCGCTGAAAGGGGCCTGGGTCGGAGCCTAGGACCCTCACACAGTCAGGCAGGCAGACGACAGGGGCCGCCTGCAGGAGACCGGGAACACGACCGGTGGAACCGTAGGGACCGGAACCGGGTTGGAGCCAGCAGTCTACCGGAGCACCAGGAAGGGTACACAGACCCTGACTAGGCCGTAGGCCACCATATAGTCGAATTTACTGATTGAGGTCTGGACCTCACGGGGTCCTTTCCCAACCAAAGACCCGATTGAAGGCAACAGCCCAACCCAACTGGATAGCAGCCACCGCCAGAGGCCATAAATCCAAGGGCCAGCGCCTGCGGGCAAAGGAGCTCCCACGACATATCCGCCGGGGAGCGGACCACCCGTGCTTAGGCACCGTGGTCCACTTACGTTAGGTGCAGGAGAAAGGGGACCCTGTCACACCGTCCAGTGCTGCAGCCGGCTGTGGGCTGCCCGTTCTACATCTTGTTTGGTTTACCAGAGACCCTGAGTGACTAAATCGTGAGTACCGCAGCACCGCATCACACCACAGCACTGTGCCCCGCACCATATCTCCCCGCAACCGGGCCCAGGGACACACCGCCCCTACCCACGGAGGGGTTAACACCAAAGCTGCGCCCCGACACCGCTCCCGGAAGCCCGCCACCTTCACCGCAGCAGTGGTGCCCAGCATCACCACAACCCGTGGGTAGCGTCACGAAAACCACCCCAACACCAACATACCAAAGATGAGAGCCATATATACCAGGATGGGGATCATGTATACTATTATGGGACAAAGATGGGGAACATATATGCCCGGATGAGGGACATATACACCAGGAAGAGAGAAACATTACTGGAAGGGGCCTAAATGGGGGACATTAGTACAGAATCGGGGGGGGATATTACCCCTATAAGGCTGCTTTCACATATCCGTTTTTCCTGTGCGGCACAATCCGGAGCTTTGCAGAAAAAACGCAACCGTTTTTTTTTGCCGCCGGTTGCGTTTTTTTCCGCATAGACTTACATTAGCGCCGTATTGTGCCGCATGGCCTTGCGTTCCGTCCAGTTTTTGACGGATGCGGCATATTTAGCCGATGTGGTGGCTGGATGGAACGTTGCCTGGCACGTTTTTTTGTCCGGCGAAAAAAAACGCATCGCACCGCATCCGGCCGATGCGTCGCGATTTCCAATGCATGCCTATGGACGCCGGATAAAGCGTCCTGCGGCAAAAATCGCATCCGTTTTTTTGCACTACGCATGCTCAGTAGCCAGCCGCAACCGGCAAAAACCGGACGGACCGCATGTAAAAACGTATGCAAAGGATGCGGTTTTTTCGCCGCATCCGTTGCATAGGTTTTAGAACTGGATTGGCCGGCTCTGCTAAAACCGGATGTGTGAAAGCAGCCTTACCATGTCAGCAGCAGGTTCCCCCTCACAACAGTGCGTCATGACTACATATTTTGTTTCAATTTTTTTTCCTATCTTCCGCCTCTAAAACATAGGTGCGTCTTATGGTCATAATAATACGGTAAGTTTAAAAAGAACATGGTGTTTTCCCTGACCAATTCTTACTTGAGCAATTGATTTTAAGATAAAACCCTTTGACTCACGGTATAACATGAATCCTTCTCCCATGTGACTCATCTGACAACAGGACCTGATTAATGATAAAAACATTTACCAAATTCTGAATGCAAGAATGTCTCCTTTACTGTGTGGGTTTTCTCATGGTCAACAAGAATTGTTTTACCAAATAAACATTTCAAATGTTCACAACATGAAAAAGGTTCCTTCCCTGTGCAGCTTCTTCAGATGTTTAACGAGATTTGATTTCGTAAAATAACATTTTCCACACTCTGAACATAAAAATGGCTTCTCCTGTGTATGATATCTTTGATGACTAACAAGATTTGATTTCCGAGTAAAACAATTCCCACACTCTGAACATGAAAATGGCTTGTTCCCTGTATGAGATCTTTGATGCGAAACAAGAGCAGTTTTCTGAATAAAACATTTCCCACATTCCAAGCATGAAAATGGCTTCTCCCCTGTGTGAGATCTTTGATGCCTAACAAGTTCTGATTTCCAAGTAAAACATTTCCCACATTCCAAGCATGAAAATGGCCTCTCCCCTGTGTGAGATCTTTGATGCCTAACAAGAGCTGATTTCCAAGTAAAACATTTCCCACATTCCAGGCATGAAAATGGCTTGTCCCCTGTATGAGATCTTTGATGCAAAACAAGAGCAGTTTTCTGAATGAAACATTTCCCACATTCCATGCATGAAAATGGCTTCTCCCCTGTATGAGATCTTTGATGCCTTATAAGAGCTGTTTTCTGAATAAAACATTTCCCACACTCTGAACATGAAAATGGCTTCTCTCCTGTGTGAATTTTCTGATGTCTAACAAAGTTTGATTTCTGAATAAAACATTTCCCACATTCTGAACATGAAAATGGCTTCTCTCCTGTGGAAGCCGTTTCATGTTCCACATCCCTTCTGTAACTTTTATTTTGCTTACAATTCTGTTGGACTTGCTCGTCATATGTATCACGTCTGATATTTTCATCATGTGTTATAAATTCTGAAGATATTAGCTTTCCATCTGAATTCCCAATACAGTCATCTGCTAAAAATAAAAAACACAATGTTATTATTTTTTTAATATTATCTTGAAAGTATATTTATTTTTTTAAACCATAACATCAGAAATTAAATTAGGAAAAAATGTATTCTGAATCTGTTGTCCAATTTCGACATCTAAAGGCCGCTTTACACACAACGATATTGCTAGCGATCTCGTTAGCGATGTGACACGCCCAGATCGCTGCTACGATTTGCCGAGATTGCTCATAGGTCGTTTTGTAGCGGTCACACGTACCCATCTCACAAACGACGCAACATCGTTCAGCAATAAATTGTTTGACCAAGGAGGTCGTGTGGACACCGTCACACAGCATTCCTCCCAAAGATTCAGGCAACGACAGAAGCGTATAATTGTCCATAGCATACACCCTGGCGTGTGATTGGCAGGAGTATGATGGAAACACAGATTAAAACAGACAGGAAACACAAATTAAGACAGACGAGACAAATAGCAAACTCACAGAAATAAATAGGCAGCAACAAAAAGACAACAAGGGTTAACACCACAACAGTTCACAGTAATAATGCACAACAACCAATCGTAAGTCACAACACCTCACCAGACCAGTATAGGTAACCTAAATGACTGGAGAAAAGAAGGAGATACGGCAAAGAACATGTGTGAAAAATTCCATTTTATTCATAAAAATATCATCTATATATATAATTGCCTTATTCTGTCTGTCTGTCATGCTCCAAAATTGTGTCCTTACGGTGATACAAAGCTGATTGGCCGCTGGGCTCGCCATGGCCCCGCCCCCCCCCACGGATTGGCCTCTCGCCCCGGCTCTCTGCAGGCCCCGCCCCCCTCACGCAATGCACGCTCGCTCTGGCCCCGCCCCCCGCACGCAATCCCCAACTGACACGGACCCCGACTCCCAGGTGAGTACACACACACACATCAGATCACACTCACTCTCACACACACCTCACACACACACATCACATCCACACACTCACAACATCCTGGGATATCGCTTGCTTCTCGGTGGCGATCCTGTGCTGTGAGCTTTCAGGACCTGCCGGAGGATCACATGACCAGAAGCATGTGGTATCTCCGGATGTTGTGAGTGTGAGCGCGTATGTGTAATATCGTCAATGTGTGTGTGTATGCGATCGGGTGGGTGTGTGTGAGTGTATGCGATCGGGTGGGTGTGTGTGAGTGTATGCGATCGGGTGGGTGTGTGTGTGTGTGTGTGTGTATGTGATCGGGTGTGTGAGTGTCGGCAGAGGAGCACGGCGTGCTGGAGGAGGCTGGAAGGAGAGAGGCTGATCCTGGGGAAGGCTGGGAGGGGGAGGCTGAGAGAAGAGAGGCTGATGTTGGGGGAGGCTGAGGCTGGGGTAGGCTGGGAGGAGAGAGGCTGATGCTGGGGACCTAAAAGGCTGATGCTGCGGGCACAGAGGCTGATGCTGCGGGCACAGAGGCTGATGCTGCGGGCAGCATGGGGGATGGAGCACTATGGGGGGTGCGCAGCATGGGGGATGGAGCTGAGGCTGGGGTAGGCTGGGAGGAGAGAGGCTGATGCTAGGGACAGAAAAGGCTGATGCTGCGGGCACAGAGGCTGATGCTGCGGGCAGCATAGGGGATGGAGCACTATGGGGAGTGCGCAGCATGTCGGATGGAGCACGTTTGGAAGTGCGCAGCATGGCGGATGGAGCACGTTTGGGAGTGCGCAGCATGGCGGATGAACCACGTTTGGGAGTGCGCAGCATGGCGGATGGAGCACGTTTGGGAGTGCGCAGCATGGCTGATGGAGCACGTTTGGGAGTGCGCAGGATGGCGGATGGAGCACGTTTGGAAGTGCGCAGCATGGCGGATGGAGCACGATGGGGAATGCGCAGCATAGGGGATGGAGCACGATGGGGAATGCGCAGCATGGGGGATGGAGCTCGATGGGGGGTGCGCAGCATGGGGGATGGAGCACGATGGGGGGTGCGCAGCTTGGGGGATGGAGCACGATGGGGGGTGCGCAGCTTGGGGGATGGAGCACGATGGGGGGTGCGCAGCTTGGGGGATGGAGCACGATGGGGGGTGCGCAGCTTGGGGGATGGAGCACGATGGGGGGTGCGCAGCTTGGGGGATGGAGCACGATGGGGGGTGCGCAGCTTGGGGGATGGAGCACGATGGGGGGTGCGCAGCTTGGGGGATGGAGCACGATGGGGGGTGCGCAGCATAGGGGATGGAGCACAATGGGGAATGCGCAGCATGGGGGATGGAGCTCGATGGGGGGTGCGCAGCATGGAGGATGGAGCACGATGGGGGGTGCGCAGCATAAGGGATGGAGCACGATGGGAGGTGCACACCTCCCCCCAACACACACACACACACACGCGCACTGCACAACACACACACACTGGGAAACACAAACACCGCCCTACACAGACACCCACACACACAGACAACGCTGCACACACACAACACCCAACACACAAACACCGCGGCATACATAAATATACGCACATACCGCGCAACACACACACTGCACAAAACATACCTCCCCCCAAAACACACACAAACCACGCAACACACACAACGCAACACACAAACAACACCGCTCTCAACCCTCGCCACACCCAGACAACACCCAGAACATGTACAGCGCCCTACACAAACACTTGGTAACTACACACAACAACATCTATATAATATATATATATATTATATATATATATATATATATATATATATATATATATATATATATATATATAACAAAAATCATACATGAACTACACAATACGTAAATTCTAGAATACCCGATGCGTAGAATCGGGCCACCTTCTAGTCTATATATATAATTGCCTTATTCTGTCTGTCTGTCTGTCTGTCTGTCTGTCTATCTGTCTGTCTGTCTGTCTGTCTGTCATGCTCCGAAATTGTGTCCTTACGGTGACACAAAGCTGATTGGCCGCTGGGCTCGCCATGGCCCCGCCCCCCCACACGGATTGGCCTCTCGCCCCGGCTCTCTGCAGGCCCCGCCCCCCTCACGCAATGCACGCTGGCTGTGGCCCAACTGACACGGAGCCGCAACTCCCAGGTGAGTACACACACACACATCAGATCACACTCACTCTCACACTCACACTCACTCTCACACACACCTCACACATCACAACATGCTGGGATATCGCTTGCTTCTACACCGGCTCCGTCAGGATCCCGGCAGCGCCACACATAACCTTGCGATGCTGGGATCTTAACGGAGGCCGTGAAAGCTGGTAACCATTATACACATCGGGTAACTAAGGTCCCTTAGTTACCCGATGTGTATCATAGTTACCAGTGTACACCGGCTCACACTCACACACACATCACATCGCATCCACACATCAAGGTCCTGCAGCTGCAGAACATACATAACATAACAGCACACACACACACACACACACACACACAAATCAGATCACACTCACTCACATACACACATCACATCGCATCCACATACTCACAACATCCTGGGATATCGCTTGCTTCTCGGCGGCGATATTGTGCTGTGAGCTTCCAGGACCTGCGGGAGGATCACATGGCCAGAAGCATGTGATATCCCCGGATGTTGTGAGTATCAGCGCGTATGTGCAATATCGTCAGTGTCTGTGTGTGTGAGTGTATGCGATCGGGTGTGTGTGAGTGGATGCGATCGGGTGTGTGTGTGAGTGGATGCGATCGGTTGTGTGTGTGAGTGGATGCGATCGGTTGTGTGTGTGAGTGGATGCGATCGGTTGTGTGGGTGAGTGGATGCGATCGGTTGTGTGGGTGAGTGGATGCGATCGGGTGTGGGTGAGTGTCGGCAGAGGAGCACGGCGTGCTGGAGGAGGCTGGGAGCAGAGAGGCTGATCTTGGGGAAGGCTGGGAGGGGGGAGCTGATGCTGAGGGAGGCTGGAAGGAGAGAGGCTGAGCAAACGTGCTCCATCCGCCATACTGCGCACTCCCAAACGTGGTCCATCCGCCATGCTGCGCACTCCCAAACGTGGTCCATCCGCCATGCTGCGCACTCCCAAACGTGGTCCATCCGCCATGCTGCGCACTCCCAAACGTGCTCCATCCGCCATGCTGCGCACTCCCCATCGTGCACCATCCGGCATGCTGCGCACTCCTAAGCGGATGGAGCATGATGGGGGGTGCGCAGCATGGCGGATGGAGCACGTTTGGGAGTGCGCAGCATGGCGGATGGAGCACGTTTGGGAGTGCGCAGCATGACGGATGGAGCACGTTTGGGAGTGCGCAGCATGACGGATGGAGCATGTTTGGGAGTGCGCAGCATGCCGGATGGTGCACGATGGGGAGTGCGCAGTATGGCGGATGGAGCACGTTTGGGAGTGCGCAGTATGGCGGATGGAGTACGTTTCGGAGTGCGCAGCATGGCGGATGGAGCACGTTTGGGAGTGCGCAGCATGGCGGATGGACCACGTTTGGGAGCGCGCAGCATGGCGGATGGAGCACGTTTGGGAGTGCGCAGCATGGCGGATGGAGCACGTTTGGGAGTGCGCAGCATGGCGGATGGAGCACGTTTGGGAGTGCGCAGCATGGCGGATGGAGCACGTTTGGGAGTGCGCAGCATGCCGGATGGTGCACGATGGGGAGTGCGCAGTATGGCAGATGGAGCACGTTTGGGAGTGCGCAGCATGGCGGATGGAGCACGTTTGGGAGTGCGCAGCATGGCGGATGGACCACGTTTGGGAGTGCGCAGCATGGCGGATGGAGCACGTTTGGGAGTGCGCAGCATGGCGGGTGGAGCACGTTTGGGAGTGCGCAGCATGGCGGATGGAGCATGATAGGGGGTGCGCAGCATGGCGGATGGAGCACGTTTGGGAGTGCGCAGCATGGCGGATGGAGCACGTTTGGGAGTGTGCAGCATGGCGGATAGAGCACGATGGGGAGTGCGCAGCATGGCGGATGGAGCACGTTTGGGAGTGCGCAGCATGGGGGATGCAGCACGATGGGGAGTGCGCAGTATGGCGGATGGAGCACGTTTGGGAGTGCGCAGCATGGCGGATGGACCACGTTTGGGAGTGCGCAGCATGGCGGATGGAGCACGTTTGGGAGTGCGCAGCATGGGGGATGCAGCACGATGGGGGGTGCGCAGCATGGGGATGGAGCACGATGGGAGGTGCACACCTCCCCCCAACACACACACACACGCGCACTGCACAACACACACACACTAGGAATCACAAACAACGCCCTACACAGACACCCACACACACAGACAACGCTGCACACACAAATATACGCACATACTGCACAACACACACATTGCTCAAAACATACCTCCCCCCAAAACACACCACACCCACACAAACCGCACAACACACACACACACACAACGCTACAGACACACAGCGCTCCACAAACAACGCAACACACGCAACACACATACAACACCGCTCTCACCCCCCGCGACACTCAGAACATGTACAGCGCCCTACACAAACACTTGGTAACTACACACAACAACATCTATATATATAACAAAAATCATACATGAACTACACAATACGTAAATTCTAGAATACCCGATGCGTAGAATCGGGCCACCTTCTAGTATATAATAAAATCACAACAATATGTGGTCAAAAGGACAAGGATCGGACAGGAGGTGGGGGAAGGCTTGAGGATGTGGGAGCAATCCTCCTTCGAAAAAGCAACGCTGCGAAACAGCTGTCAAGAGGCTGTTTCCTGCCCCTCGGAACCAACCACCAGGTATACTTATTTATGTTGCCCCTCCATTGTTCCGCCTTCCCTTGGCTGCATGGTGATTTGGATTGGGACTAATAATCGCACAGTAACCCTGTGCCTTGTATTGCCTTAAATTCTCCCTTGGTTCTGTGCAGCACCAGTATTAACTCTTACATGTCTGTGGTGTACATAATGGGAGATTACATGTGTGCTGCCTCAGCCGGTGATTTTCTTTGCATGTACACTTTAGTAGCCCCCCTTCTGGTTCAGCTCCTTTGCCACAATTATAATTGAGAAAACCTTTCCATATCTTCAGGCCCCCTTGATTGCGCGGTGCACCTGGCTCAGACTTGCTGTGCATGTGTATTGTGAGACTCATGTTGGATTAGTGGATGAGGGCAGGTATATCTCACCCCGGTATCGGTCCTATGTGACTTAGGGGTGCTTCACACACAGCGAGCTCGCTGCCGAGATCGCTGCTGAGTCACGCTTTTTGTGACGCAGCAGTGACCTCATTAGCGATCTCGCTGTGTGTGACACTGAGCAGCGATCTGGCCCCTGCTGCGAGATCGCTGCTCGTTACACACAGCCCTGGTTCGTTTTCTTCAAAGCCGCTCTCCTGCTGTGACACACAGATCGCTGTATGTGACAGCAAGAGAGCGACAAATGAAGCGAGCAGGGAGCAGGAGCCGGCGTCTGACAGCTGAGGTAAGCTGTATCCAAGATAAACATCGGGTAAACAAGGTGGTTACCCGATATTTACCTTAGTTACCAGCCTCCGCAGCTCTCACGCTGCCTGTGCTGCCGGCTCCGGCTCTCTGCACATGTAGCTGCTGTACACATCGGGTTAATTAACCCGATGTGTACAGCAGCTAGGAGAGCAAGGAGCCAGCGCTAAGCAGTGTGCGCGGCTCCTTGCTCTCTGCACATGTAGCTGCATTACACATCGGGTTAATTAACCCGATGTGTACTGTAGCTAGGAGAGCAAGGAGCCAGCGCTCAGTGTGCGCGGCTCCCTGCTCACACTGGTAACTAATGTAAACATCGGGTAACCATACCCGATGTTTACCTTAGTTACCAGTCTCCGCAGCTTCCAGACGGCGGCTCCGTGCAAGCGCCGCGTCGCTTGCACGTCGCTGCTGGCTGAGGGCTGTTCACTGGTCGCTGGTGAGATCTGCCTGTTTGACAGCTCACCAGCGACCATGTAGCGATGCAGCAGCGATCCTGACCAGGTCAGATCGCTGGTCGGATCGCTGCTGCATCGCTAAGTGTGAAGGTACCCTTAGCCTGGTCAGGATTACCTGGCTACTAATGGATTAATGGGAGGTGAAGGACGGAGGTAAAAGGAATCTGGGAAGTTGGGGGAGGGTCTCC
Source organism: Anomaloglossus baeobatrachus (assembly GCF_048569485.1). NCBI lineage: Eukaryota > Metazoa > Chordata > Amphibia > Anura > Aromobatidae > Anomaloglossus > Anomaloglossus baeobatrachus. The sequence continues at coordinate 805,682 of NW_027441789.1, read as the reverse complement.
ATCTGGGAACACAGAAAGCCTGTCTGTGTAGGAGACACTTGTAAGTTGGAGCAATGCTTGATGTCTGTATGGTTTAGCTGGAAGGGAGAAGCCCTCCAGTTGGTAGTTAGGATATCATCCTGTATAGTTAGCGCCGGACAGGCAAGGATTTATTTTGTTGGTGTTTTTTTTCCTTTTGTTTATGCTTCACTGCAATAAACCTGGCCAAGCGTCAGTTACACCTTGAATTCGGCTGTCTGCCTGAGGTGAATACGTGCCCTTTGAACCCAGCAAAGGCGATCCCGGAGCGTGTTATCACATTGTGGTGGAGAACGCGGGCAGCACGTTAAAGCGCATCATAATGGATGACGTGGTGAAAGCGCTGGTACAATCCGCAGCTGTGCAGCAAGAGGCTAATCGCTTGATGTCGGCACAGTTGAAGGAACTGGTGGAATCGACGGTTAGAGACCGCCAACTTTTGCAGCAGGTGGCGCAGCGTCTGGCGACTGTACCTGAGAGTAATGCGGAGGCTGACCAGAGGGTGATTCATGTGAGTCGGTGCTGGCAGAAATTAACCACAGAGGACGATGTGGAAGCTTACCTGACCACGTTTGAACGGACGGCGGAGCGGGAAAAGTGGCCAAAGGAGCGATGGGCCGGCTTGCTTGCACCGTTTCTGGCAGGTGAGGCCCAAAAAGCCTACTTTGATCTTGAGCCTGAAGCAGCGCATGACTTTGATAAACTAAAAGCCGAGATCCTTGCCCGGCTGGGAGTGACGACGGCCGTGCGAGCACAGAGAGTTCATCAATGGACTTATCAGCCCGATAAATCACCGCGGTCACAGATGTTTGACCTCATTCACTTGACCAAGAAATGGCTACAGCATGAGGTTTTGACGGCGCCAGAGATGGTACAAAGAATCGTTCTTGATAAATACCTAAGAGCTCTACCGCCATCTCTGAGAAAGTGGGTAAGCCATGGAAACCCCACGACAGCGGATCAGCTAGTGGATCTAGTGGAGCGTTATTCCTTGGCAGAAGGACTTATGGACGATGCTACAAATCCTCGCTCTTCCCCTTCTCGACGAGGAACTGGTAAGACTGTTCCAGGGTCATGGGGAGGAGGAAAATATCCTAAGGCAGTGGAGGAGGAAAACAGGACTGCTGGCCCTGTGAGGGCTAAGATGCCAAACTATGGTTTTAGCAAGGGGCCCGTGAGGTGTTTCCGCTGCCAGGAGGTGGTCCACATTGCTGCAAACTGTCCAGTAACTGCAGAACCGATGCAGTGCGATGTCACAGACTTTGAAAAACGCATGGCTATGGTTGCACGGGTAGTGTGCATTGCGGCATGTCAAGGCGATATGAAAAAACACCTGTGTGAAGTGTCCATTGATGGCAATACTGTTGTTGCACTATTAGACTCGGGAAGTGTGGTGACTCTGGTAAAGGCCAGTCTGGTAGCAGTCCCGATGGGACCATCAGATAAATTTTCTGTGACATGTGTGCATGGAGACACCTGCTCGTACCTCACAACGGTCTCCTGCATTACTACGCCCTATGGGTCTGTGCATCATAAGGTGGGACTAGTACCAGCATTATTGCATGATATCATTTTGGGCAGGGATTTTCCCCACTTCTGGCAGTTGTGGGAGAACCAATTAGTACCCCAGGGTAGCCGCACGGATGATCCTTCTCCCACACCTTGTGTGGGCCCGGAGCCACTAGAGGATGCCCCACAAGAGGGTTCAGAGGAGGAATCCGCTGAAAACAACCCCCAGTTCCCCTTTTCAGTTCTGGCGGGTGATTCCAATGAACCCGGGGCAGAGGCGGACACGGGTGGCTGTCCCCCTTCCTCTTGGCTGAATTCGGAAGTCCAGAAAGATGACTTCCAAAGTGAGCAAATGAGAGATCCTACCCTTTCTCAGGCTATAAAAAATGTTAAAATGATAAACGGGGTGCAGGTGGATGCAGGTAGTAGGCTGTCTTACCCCTACATGGCACTGGAGAATGACTTTCTCTATCAGATAGAGAAGAAGGGGGATGACACAGTACAACGATTGGTTGTGCCGAGAGCCTACAGGCGCAGAGTGCTGGACCTGGCACACGGACACGTGATGGGGGGACACCTGGGGGTCCAGAAAACTACCGAAAGGATATTACACTGTTTTGTTTGGCCAGGCATGCATCACGATATTCGCACCTATTGCGAGTCTTGTCCCGACTGCCAAATCTCTGCGCCTAGGCCCCGTTTCTGTAGCCCCTTAGTACCTCTGCCTATCATCGAGATCCCATTTGAGAGAATTGGGATGGATTTAGTTGGACCCCTCCCCAAGTCTGCACGAGGACACCAGCACATCCTTGTCATCTTGGATTATGCCACTCGTTACCCCGAGGCCATCCCTTTGCGTAACACGGCCACCAAGACCATTGCCAAGGAGCTGGTCCATGTGTTTAGTCGGGTTGGTGTCCCAAAACAAATACTCACAGACCAAGGGACCCCCTTTATGTCTAAAGTAATGAAAGAACTCTGCAGGCTGTTACAAATAGCACAGTTACGCACCTCTGTGTATCACCCTCAAACGGACGGACTGGTCGAACGGTTTAACAAAACTTTGAAACAGATGCTCCGTAAGGTGATAGACAAGGACGGGAAGAACTGGGACTACTTACTCCCGTATTTGCATTTTGCCATCCGGGAGGTGCCCCAGTCTTCCACCAGGTTCTCTTCTTTCGAGCTTCTGTACGCCCGACGTCCCCGTGGACTGTTAGATGTCGCTAAAGAAACCTGGGAGGGACAGGTCACCCCGTTCAAAAGCGTAATAGACCATGTAACCCAAATGCAGGACCGTATTGCGGCTGTGATGCCCATCGTTAAAGAGCATATGATACAGGCTCAAGGAGCACAGAAAAGGATTTATGATAGGGGGGCCAAGATCCGTACTTTTGCACCCGGAGATAGGGTGTTGATCCTGGTCCCCACGGCAGAAAGCAAATTTCTGGCAAAGTGGCAAGGCCCCTTTGAAATTAAGGAACGGGTGGGTGAGGTAAACTACAAAGTGTACCAGGCTGGTAAAAGGAAGCCTGAACAGATTTATCACGTGAATCTGATAAAACCCTGGAAGGACCGTCCAGCTCTGTCAGCAGGTCTGGCCTTTCCGGTCTGCAAGCAGACCATACCGGAGGTCGGGACTGCGGAGACTCTGTCGGAGCGGCAAAAGACAGACGTCAAGCAGTTTGTAATCAACAATCACGAGTTTTTCTCGGAAAAGCCCGGGCAGACCACTCTCATTAAACATGACATCATAACAGAGCCTGGGGTAACAGTTCAGGTAAAGCCCTACCGAATACCGGAATCTCGGCGGGAAGCTGTCTCCCGAGAAGTGAAGACCATGTTAGAGTTAGGTGTAATCGAGGAATCGCATAGCGCCTGGTCGAGTCCGATTGTGTTAATACCGAAACCAGACGGCTCCATTAGATTCTGCAATGACTTTAGGAGATTAAATGCGGTCTCCAAATTTGATGCATACCCTATGCCACGGGTCGATGAATTAATAGATCGGCTTGGAAAAGCCCGGTATATCACGACCCTAGACTTAACGAATGGCTATTGGCAGATCCCGCTAACAGAGGCCGCTAAAGAGAAAACTGCGTTTTCTACACCGGAAGGTTTATACCAGTATGTGTATATGCCGTTTGGACTACACGGGGCACCGGCAACCTTTCAAAGGTTGATGGACCGAGTCCTGAGGCCCCATAGGCAGTATGCTTCTGCGTATTTGGATGACATAGTCATATAGAGCCTGGACTGGGAGACACACCTCCAGAAACTAGAGGCCGTGATTGAGGACCTGCGGGAGGCGGGTCTAACAGCAAACCCCAAGAAATGTCATATCGGGCTGGAAGAAGCCCGGTATTTGGGATACGTAATTGGGAGGGGAATTGTTAAACCCCAGATTGACAAGATACAAGCCATTCAGAACTGGCCGCAACCAGTCAACAAGAAGCAGGTGAGAGCTTTTTTGGGAATAGCCGGCTACTACCGACGGTTCATTCCCAATTTTGCGGCTACCGCTGTTCCCCTGATGAACCTTACCAAAGGGAAAGACTCTGTCATGATCAAATGGACCTCGGCAGCCGAAGAAGCCTTCCATAACTTAAAAACTAGCTCTTTGCTCTCAACCTGTGCTAATGACTCCTGACTTCCGCAGCGAGTTCGTGGTCCAAACGGACGCTTCTGATGCCGGTATAGGGGCTGTATTGTCACAACTGAAGGACGGAGAGGAACATCTGGTCCTTTATCTTAGTCGGAAACTTAATAAGCATGAACGCAACTATGCCATAGTGGAAAAAGAATGCTTAGCCATTAAGTGGGCTCTAGAGTCCCTTAAATATTACTTGATTGGAAGGAAGTTCCGGCTGATCACTGACCATGCCCCTCTCAAGTGGATGCACTTGAATAGGGAACGGAATGGCCGAGTGACCCGGTGGTTCCTTGCACTTCAGGCCTACCGTTTTACAGTGGAGCACCGCCCGGGGGTGCGGATGGGGAATGCTGACGCCCTGTCTCGTGTGCACTGTTTTGTGGGTGCTGTTGCTCAGCTGCAGTGGTCTGAGCAGAGAGGGGGGATATGTGAGACTCATGTGGGATTAGTGGATGAGGGCAGGTATATCTCACCCCGGTATCGGTCCTATGTGACTTAGCCTGGTCAGGATCACCTGGCTACTAATGGATTAATGGGAGGTGAAGGACGGAGGTAAAAGGAATCTGGGAAGTTGGGGGAGGGTCTCCATCTGGGAACACAGAAAGCCTGTCTGTGTAGGAGACACTTGTAAGTTGGAGCAATGCTTGATGTCTGTATGGTTTAGCTGGAAGGGAGAAGCCCTCCAGTTGGTAGTTAGGATATCATCCTGTATAGTTAGCGCCGGACAGGCAAGGATTTATTTTGTTGGCGTTTTTTTTCCTTTTGTTTATGCTTCACTGCAATAAACCTGGCCAAGCGTCAGTTACACCTTGAATTCGGCTGTCTGCCTGAGGTGAATACGTGCCCTTTGAACCCAGCAAAGGCGATCCCGGAGCGTGTTATCACAGTATATATATATACACATTTCTTTATGTGCAAATTGAGGAGTCACTTGGTCCTCGCCTGTGGCCCCGCGCAGTCACTTTGCCTTATTTCCACTGTGGTTTCACATTTTCCAGATGGGCTTACTACATGCAGGTATACCCACTTGCTGATTGGTTGCATATCTCATGTGGTTCACATGACACATATCCTCCATTTTCTCTCTTGGCCCCAATTCACCACCAGCTCCTTACTATAGGTTGGCCCTACAATTGATGGCAACTCAGTCACTTAATTCTTCACCCTGGTTGCTTCTGAGAGGCAGGTTGCTCCCACATCCTCAAGCCCCCCCCCCTCCCCAAACCACCTTCCCCCACCTCCTGTCCGATCCTTGTCCTTTTGACCACATATTGTTGTGATTTTATTATATATGATATTTTTATGAATAAAATGGAATTTTTCACACATGTTCTTTGCCGTATCTCCTTCTTTTCTCCAGTCATTTATGCTTTATGGAGTAGGCAATTCCTTATGGGACACTACTGAGTGGTCCCATAAGTTAATACTTTATTATGGCCAATTTCTTGCTAACAGTATAGGTAACCTATAGCTGGCATTAATGGAATAGCCCAGCCAGCTTATACAGGAGGGGAGAGAATGATACTGGCTTCCCGCAGCATTTGGTCAAATACACTAACTAGCAACCCAGCAGAGGTTAACTCTTGCTAGCCTGCCTAAATCTGTGGTTTGATGCCTGTGTCTCCCTGCGCTGCTCACAGACATAAGAGAAGTTAGCAGGCAGAGTGTAGTTTCCACAGATCCTGACACCGCCTTGACAGTGGAATAACTTGCAAACATCTGTGACATTGATCCACAACATAAACAATTTTAAAGAGATTTTTTTTCCAAGACGAAAATAAAATAAAGACAAATGGTGAAAATTTAACGGGGATGTCCAGGACTGTAATGTTGATGGCCTATTCTTAGGCTTTGTAACCAAAGCAGGTAGCAGTGTCTTGCTGTCTGTGAAGATAGACATTTGGGCTCCAATTCATCAAGACCGGCGATGTACACTGAAAATGACATTAGGGACTGGAGTACGATTTCTGGCATACGGAACGCCGCAATTGTTACGAATTAGAGAACCGGTGGCATCACACCCTTGTTCTGGCCAAGCTCTGCCCCTTTTGACATTTGACACACACACACACACACTCACACACACACACACACACACACACACCAGCCTGTCTTCTCTTCTGCTTGAAACTCCTGCAATTGAGACATTTGGTCACATGACGTGTTGTCAATAAGGTCCTTAAACAGTCCTATAATTGGCATATAAACACTAAGGCCACTAGGAAAATGGGAGCCCTCTGAAATTGCCCAGTTTACTCTCCCTTTCCCCTAATGCCAGTCCTGCATGCTAGCCTGTGTCCTGTTCAGTTCATTTAGACTCCTGCAATTAAAAGACCTTTGGTTACATCATGTCACATGACTTTGAAGTCATTGTGACGCCCTGACAAAATCAGGTTGTCACAGAGGACTGCATCCATCTTCCATGTGCAGGACTCCCTCCTCCTTGGCCTTCCAACACAAAACCCCACACACTGGTATCCAACACCAGCCATCAAACCCTAGTCACCCCCCCAAGACAATAGGGACACACCAGTGGGTGGGGCCAGGCAGATGGTGATGCCCACCTAGGGGTTCTGAGATGTCAGGGGAGGGAAACACACAGAACAGTGCTAGACAGTTGAAGTGAGAGGATTGTGAAGTGGTGCTCAGGGGTTGGAGCCCCGGACTACTTAACCTGACTAGGTTAGGTGGCAAACGGCAGAGCTGGGCCACAGGCGATGGAGATCCGGTCGAGGGAGACCTTAAGTGGACCGGGGCAGGGTTGTAGCCCGCCGGTGCCGACAGCGGGAATCCGGTCCGGAGGCTGTGCACAGTCGGGGTCCCTGAACCCTAGAGCGAGGACAGCTTCAAGCACCTTTCTAATTAACCAGCAGGGGACAAGATTCCAAGTCTTGTCCCACCGACAGCCCAGATGCGAGACGGAAGCCCAACGAGGGGGATAGGGCGTCTGCAAGTTCCTGTTAAGATCCCACGGTTCAGTTCTCGCGGGCCACAGCTCCCACAGAAAAGACACCGGGAGTGGACTTCCCCGTTTCATGCGGACTAGTCAACACACAAGACACAAACCAAAAGTGCAGAAGGAAGGGCCCCTGTTCTGTCAACCGGTGTGCGGGACCCAAGCACACCCCTCCGAAGGCTACCGGTTATCGTCAGTTGGTTTACTATCTGGACTCTGTGTGACTTTATTCAAACAGTGAGTACACTGGTATCATTCAGTCCAACCCCGCAGACTGTGCCCCATCACTCCATCCCACCAACACCTGGGCCCCGGGACAACACCTCCCATACCCGTGGAGGGGATAACATCCTGCTGCCCCGCTCCATCAGCCCCGAGCACCCCCATACCAAGGCAGCGGCGGTGTCACCAACAATCACCGCAACCCACGGGTGGCATCACTGACAAACCTCCCCTGTATAATAACTACCCCCTTTTCACTTGCGGGTGACGGACGGCTGCGCCCGGGACCGGCTGCCACTAGAGCCACATCAACCGCCCGGATGCGAGCGTCTCGAGTGCCCCCCCTCCTGCTGAAGGTCAATTCCCCGCCCGCAACAGCATCAAAGGTCCTTAAGCAATCAACCTTAGGGACCCCATCAGTTGTAATCTAAGAGACTGGGGTTTCTAAGAAATAGCGCAGTTTGACTCCTCTTGACGCTGGCCCTGACTGTAACTAGGTCTTATTTTCAGGGAAACTGGGCATTCATGAACCCTCTGCAGGTCTTTGAGTTGCCTTCATAACAACATAGAGAAGGCACTAGAAACAAACAGCAGAAGAAGCAGAAGCAAAGAAAATACAGCTGAAAAAAAAACAGAGCAGAAAGTCTAAAAATGTAAACACAAAATTAGTGCAAAAAGTACATGAGTAGATATCTCTTACAGGATAGAGCTGGAGGAAACACATCCTGAGGAACATCGGGATCTTCTTGTTTACAGTCCTGTGGGAGAAGAGGACGGGGACATCTCTCTGGTGTTGTCCTCTTACTGGATAGAACTGGAGGAGACACATACAGGGACTGAATTCATTCCGTACATACAGATAATTATAGGCCGTGTGTATTTAGTCCTGTCTATTACCTGGTGATGTGAGGGGCTGGGAATCCTCCATCATGCCGTCCTTGTACAGATCTTTGTGTCCTTCTAAATACTCCCACTCCTCCATGGAGAAATAGACGGTGACGTCCTGACACCTTATAGGAACCTGACACATACAATGATACCGTCACCCCCGATCCCTTCATAGCGTTACTGTATAATGTCCCAGCATTCCCAGCAGTGTCACCTCTCCAGTCAGCAGCTCAATCATCTTGTAGGTGAGTTCTAGGATCTTCTGGTCATTGATGTCCTCATGTATTGGGGGGTGAGGTGGAGGCCCCGTGATTGGGCTCAGGGGTCTTCCCCATCCCTCAGACACAGGGGCCTGACAGCGCTCACTAGAGGTCTTCTTCACTACTGTGTAATCCTGGTTATGGAGAGACACAGTAATAAATCTCACTCCAGACATTTCCAGAGTCCTCACCTCTCCAGTTCTGTCCATCTGTTATTCCCATAGATAAGAATGATGTAATGTGACGTCATCAGAATCTCTCACCTCTCCAGTAAGCCGGAAGAGGATCTCTAGGGTGAGGTGTAATATCCTCTCCGCCATCTTGTCCCTGTCCATATCCATCCTTGATAGGTCAATCAGGAGAATTCTCTTATATAGAAGATCTCCACTGAGAGGATCCGATATTGTAGGGACCTGAATGGGGAGAAGATGACGATGTGACATCATAAAGAATCCTGTATAGTAACATAATTACTGGAGACTTTATATCCGATCACTGGCCGCTGAAATAACGCTAACATGTATGACATGAAGGAGAAGACAAGTCCTGGTCTGGTCCTGAGCACTAATTATAGAGAAGCAGCCAAGAGGCCTATGGTCAGAGGAAAAGCAGGAGAGATCCAGAGCTCAGGGGGAGAATCTGTCCACAGGACAACTATAAGTCATAAACTTTACAAATTTGGTCTTTATAGAATAATGGATATTTTTAAAAGCAAAAGAATAAGAACTGAAAATTTCTTCACAGACGCCTTCATCCAATTTACCTGAGATAGAGCTGTTTTATAAAGTAGCAGGGGCAAAAATGTGACCTGTAGATGTGTTTACCAGCTTTGCACATCCCCCAAGAGACTGGCAGCAGTACTTGCAGTGAAAGGTTTGTCCTGCAAAGTATTTGTGGCGCCCTGGACAAGCCAGGGGCCACAGAGAACAACACCTACACACCCCACACTCCCGGTCAGGCACGCCAAAGTCAGACGAAAACCCTTGTTGCCTTCCTCCAGGGGCTGATGTCCACACCAGGGGGTGGGCCAGGCGGTTGGCCCCGGCCACCGAGGAGTTCACAGTCCTGGAGGCGGGAAAAGCAAGCAGATTAGTTTTTGGAGGAGAAAGTGGAAGGAGGAAAGTGGCAGTTAAGCAGCCTGAAGTTGGTCCGGGTGTGTGGCCCGGATGGATCAGCAAGGTTGGCAGACGGTGGTGACCGTCTGCAGGAGTGGCCTATTGGAGCTTACCGTAAAGACCGTGGACGGCCGGTGGCCCGGCGGTACCGGACCGGTACGCAAAGAGAAGGCAGCACCATCTGGCAGGGGCTTGCGGACCCCGGCAAGGCTAGGAGTCGCCGCGAATTTGCCAAATCCGTTAGCGAAGGGAACCTCCTGGGTTTCCCAGCAGCCAAGTCCCGACAGAAGGCAACAGTCCAACCGAGAGAGGGAAACACAGTCACCGCCAAGGCTAAAGTTCCCAGGGCCAGAGCCTGCGGGCAAAAGGGGCTCCTCCAGCCCATATCCAAGCTGGGGAGCGGGTTACCGGTGGGAACCAATTGGAACCGTTTACAGTACACAGGTGCAGGGAAAGGCAGTCACCATCAACCTGCCGGGAGAAACAACACCGCAGCCGTCTGTGGGACCCGTCCATCCAGCCGTGTGTTTTACCGAGAACTGTGTCCTCATCTTTGGCTGAGTGAGTACCACCGTGCCGTGCGGCACAGCGCTGCCCTCGCGACCCTGCGCCTCGCCAGGCCCCGTAACCCGCCTGCCATCCATCCCTACCCCATCACCGGGCCCCGGGACAACCAATCCCCTACCCACGGAGGGGAGAACTAACAACCAAGCTGCTCCCTGTCACCGCTCCCGGGATCCCTGTCTAGAGCAGCAGTGGTGTCACCAATATCACCACAACCGTGGGTGGCGTCACGGACAATAACCAAATCCCCACAATCCAATCCCCACCCTTTTCACTCACGGGCGAGGAGCGCCGCTCGAGTCCCCGGGATCCGGCCCATCGCTCGAGCCACCACCGAGCAGCAGCAGCCACAGCAGCAGCAGTGGCCGGACCCGAGCAGTGGGAGAGCGCAGCGTCCCCTCCTCCGCCCGCGACATATTCCCTCAGGGGGCTGAATACTAATGCACATCACAATTTTCAGAGTTATATTTCTTAAAATGTTTAAAAATCCGTTTATAATTTCCTTTATACTTAACAAATGTTTGCTACTTTGTGTTGTTATCACATAAAACCCCAATAAAATCCACTTGTTTGTGGCTGTAATGTAAAAAAAACATGGAAAAGTTCACCGGGTGTGAATAGTTTTTCAAGGAAAGGTATGTTTACCTTCAACCTAAAAAATGATGACATTTTGTCAGAAATATTTTGGTACAAACTTGCCGCCATTTAGTAAGACAAGACTTTTTGGACTAAAAAGTCACAAACAAAGGTCATAGGAAAAAAATACAAAGCGCTTCTATTGTGCGCAAAATTCATGATCCACTTGCAACATTCTGAAGAATTTGGAAAAAAAACATAAAATGATACGAGAAGACAAAAAAAGCAGCATAGAAAAAAAACAAACAAAAAAAACACAACAATTGATGAGTTGGATGTAAGTTTTGTGGTGCGGAGCCCGTTATACCGGCAGACGGGATGTGACCGGAGGCAGAAATATTCAGGGAAGGGAAAGATTTTACACTTTCTAGATAAATCCTCTCTTCCCGGGATGTAACGGCCTCTAATGCCGGGATCACACGGCCGGATAAAGAATCAATACAGCTTCACCCAGAAAACTAGGACAAGGCTTTCCTTATTTGTCATCCATATACAATCCGGTATTTACAGCCGCTATTAATAATTTACAAGACCATTTACTGCTTCCTCCATTACAGAACTGCAATGTACCCGTAACACAATGTCTGCTGTATGGTGGAGCTGGTGGGAATCTGATGGTTTGTGCAGACACAGACCTGAATGGACGAGTCTCATCCGATTTACCATACCTCCCAACCGTCCCGGATACAGCGGGACTATCACGCTTTGCATTGTTTGTCCCGTTGCCACGGGCGGGACGGCCGTATCCCGGGCTCCGCCCACCCACTCTCTCCCCGCCTCACTGCTTTTCCCTCCTACCATCCTAACACGTGACGTGGCATAACAGAGAGGAGCACGCTGCCCGAAACTACTCTGTGCTGCTGCTAAGGTATGTAAACTGAATCTCCCCCCCCCCCGGCCGGCCGCCTGTCTCTGCGGGCGGTCGGCCGGCCGCCTGTCTCTGCGGGCGGGCGGCCGGCCGCCTGTCTCTGCGGGCGGTCGGCCGGCCGCCTGTCTCTGCGGGCGGGCGGCCGGCCGCCTGTCTCTGCGGGCGGGCGGCCGGCCGCCTGTCTCTGCGGGCGGGCGGCCGGCCGCCTGTCTCTGCGGGCGGGCGGCCGGCCGCCTGTCTCTGCGGGCGGGCGGCCGGCCGCCTGTCTCTGCGGGCGGGCGGCCGGCCGCCTGTCTCTCCGGGCGGCCGGCCGCCTGTCTGTGCGGGCGCCCCCCGCCGCCTCATTGTGCGGGAGGCCGCATCTCTGTGCGGGCGGACGGCCGCCTGTCTCTGCGGTGAACGGCAGCCTCTCTGTACGGGCGGCTGGCCGCCTCTCTGTGCGGTGGCCCGCCGCCTGTCTGTGCGGGTGGCCCGCCGCCTGTCTGTGAAGGCGGGCGCCGGCCGTCTGTCTGTGCGGGCGCCCCCCGCCGCCTGTCTGTGAAGGCGGGCGCCCCCCGACGCCTGTCTGTGCGGGCGACCCCCGACGCCTGTCTGTGCGGGCGACCCCCGACGCCTGTCTGTGCGGGCGACCCCCGACGCCTGTCTGTGCGGGCGACCCCCGACGCCTGTCTGTGCGGGCGACCCCCGACGCCTGTCTGTGCGGGCGACCCCCGACGCCTGTCTGTGCGGGCGACCCCCGACGCCTGTCTGTGCGGGCGACCCCCGACGCCTGTCTGTGCGGGCGACCCCCGACGCCTGTCTGTGCGGGCGACCCCCGACGCCTGTCTGTGCGGGCGCCCCCCGACGCCTGTCTGTGCGGGCGCCCCCCGACGCCTGTCTGTGCGGGCGCCCCCCGACGCCTGTCTGTGCGGGCGCCCCCCGACGCCTGTATGTGCGGGCGCCCCCCGACGCCTGTCTGTGCGGGCGCCCCCCGACGCCTGTCTGTGCGGGCGCCCCCCGACGCCTGTCTGTGCGGGCGCCCCCCGACGCCTGTCTGTGCGGGCGGCTGACGGCCTCTCTGTGCGGGCGGACGGCCGTCTGTCTCTGCGGTGGACGGCCGCCTCTCTGTGCGGGTGGACGGCCGCCTGTCTCTGCGGTGGACGGCCGCCTCTCTGTGCGGGCGGCCGGCCGCCTCTCTGTGTGGGCGGCCCGCCGCCTGTCTGTGAAGGCGACCGGCCGCCTCACTGTGCGGGCGACCGGCCGCCTCACTGTGGCTGCCTGCGTGTCCATGCTGGAGGCCCGCCGGCTGCCTGCGTGTCCATGCTGGAGGCCCGCCGGCTGCCTGCGTGTCCATGCTGGAGGCCCGCCGGCTGCCTGCGTGTCCATGCTGGAGGCCCGCCGGCTGCCTGCGTGTCCATGCTGGAGGCCCGCCGGCTGCCTGCGTGTCCATGCTGGAGGCCCGCCGGCTGCCTGCGTGTCCATGCTGGAGGCCCCCCGGCTGCCTGCGTGTCCATGCTGGAGGCCCGCCGGCTGCCTGTGTGTCCATGCTGGAGGCCCGCCGGCTCCCTGCGTGTCCATGCTGGAGGCCCGCTGGCTCCCTGCGTGTCCATGCTGGAGGCCCGCCGGCTCCCTGTGTGTCCATGCTGGAGGCCCGCCGGCTGCCTGCGTGTTCATGCTGAATGGGTGTGGATGGGGAGTGGATATGGGTGTGACTGTGAAATGGGTGTGGTTAGGGGGCGTGGCCTAAAAAATTGTCGCGGCGCGTAGCGCACGCCGCAAACTTTATCCCTCTTTTCCTTCTTTAAAAGTTGGGAGGTATGGATTTACGGAAGGCACTAGAGGATGCTGGGATTATTCTCACACACAGATTCTGTCAGTGAGAAAGAAAATCCCCATCTGCACCGCCACATCCAATAACAATGGTCTGAGGGCGAGACGTTGTGTTATTTTATGGACAGCACTGAAAATACAGTAGTCTGAACGAGAACTAAAAGGAACCAAAGCTTATCTCTCCTAATCCTGCCATCTCCACCGCTCTCATCAGGGTCGGATTGCGGTGTCTGGGGCCCAACAGGGGAATTGACTCTAGGGGCTCACCCTACAGCTAAATATAAACACCCATTAGTGTTATCCCTGTTATAGTGGAGCGCTGACTGTATACATGTGATGCCCTGGCAAAACCAGGAGTCACAGATTAGGCCCCCGCATAACACCATCCCTCACAGGGTTACAACGAAGTCAATTAAACTCCTAGTCACCCCCCCTTAGGGCCAGATAGACACACCAGTGGGTGGGACCAGGCGGTTAGGGCACGCCCACCTAGGGGTCTAGACAGCTCGGGGCGGGAAAAACAGTTAGTTTTAAGCCGGGACACGGAAGGTGTCAGTCAGTGAGGAGTCAAGTGAGCAGTTTAAGTTGACAGGTGCCAGGGTTGGAGCCCTGGTACGTTGGCTAGGTGGCAGACGGTCTCCGTCTGCAGGAGACGTGAAGACGGCAGCCGGAGATCCGAGGTGGACCGGAGAAGGGTTGGAGCCCGCCGGTGAAGACACCAGAGAGACCCGACCCCGAAACCGTGCACAGAGGGGGTACTCGTACCCTGAAGCCAGGACCGGAACTGATGGCATAAATAATTAACCGATTGAGGGCAGGATTACAGGTACTGTCCCAGCCAAAGTCCCAAAATCAGACAACCACCCACAAAAAGGGAAAGGGCCACCGCCAGGGCCATAGAATCCCACGGGTCAGCATCAGCGGGCACGGCTCTTCAGGTACACAGCCAACCGGGAGCGAACTCCCGTGTTCCAGACCGGGAAGTCCAAATCTACGGAAACACAGTGCAGAGGCGAAAGACGGCGACCACCAGCCCGGGTGGGGGACCAGAGTACAACCGGCCGCGTCAGCCGGCCACCGGCACCCTTGGTTTACTAAAATACTCATGTGGTTCAGTGACTGTGAGTAACAAACTGTCCCCTGATACATTCGGGCGTGCAGCCCCCTGTCATCGCCATACCCTGCACAGAGACACTGGGCCCCGGGGCAACCATCCCTACCCACGGAGGGGTTAACATCCAGCTGCCACTACATCTCCCCCAGGTGCCCCACAACAGCAGCAGTGGTGTCCCACTTCACCACACACCATGGGTGGTGTCATGAACCGAGTACGGCCAAGCCTGTACAACTACGTCCCTCTTTTACTTGGCGTGTCCGCGTGACCCCTGGGTCCGGAGGATCCCTCGAGCCACGTAGCGGGTCCGGATCTGAGCAGCCAGGCTGCTACAGGCGTGGAGGCGGCACATACACAGGCGGCTCCTGCACATCTATATTGTGCACCATAACTGGGATGTACAATTACAGTAGTTTGCAGTAATGGGGTCTTTGGTGAAAATAAGTTATCACTGATCTACAGGTTCGGTTGGTGATAACTTATTGATCGGTGGAACCAGACCAGTGGAAACCGCACCGATCGGAAGATTGGGGAACTTTTTGCAGCAGCAGGTGGGATGTGTGACCGCAGCTCCAATCATCCTCTGTGGGGTGGGATGTGTGACCGCAGCTCCATTCATCCTCTGTGGGGTGGGATGTGTGACCGCAGCTCCATTCATCCTCTGTGGAGCAGCCAGATAATAACAAGCCCAGCGCTCGCAGCCACTGAGGGAATGAACGGATCAGGGGTCGAGTCGGACACGAGCTCCAGTGTAATGGGGGATAAAAGTTGCACGATCGGAGCAGGTCCCAGCAATCAGACCCCACTGATGAATAAGTTATCACTTATCCTTAGGCCACGGTCAGTGTTTGGTCAGTATCTTACATCATTATTTGTAGCCAAAACCAGCAGTGGGTAATAAATACAGAAGTGGTGCCCGTGTTTCTATTACACTTTTCCTCTGATTTTACCGCTCCTGGTTTTGGCTTAAAAAACTGGGGTAAAAAACGCACTGAATACTCAGTGTGTGCACGTGGCCTTAGTAAAGGTGATTACTTGTTTTCACTGGAGTACCTCTGCATATGTGCTGC
>NW_027441789.1:660000-785000 GCF_048569485.1 Anomaloglossus baeobatrachus | reverse complement strand
GTGAAGGGGACGTCTGTCTCCAAACAACCAAGTCCCGATTGAAGGCAACAGTCCGACCGTTACAGAGAGACACCGCCACCGCCAGGGCACCAGTTTCTCAGGGCCAGCGCCTGCGGGCAAAGTAGGGCTCCTCCGGCCCATATCCAAGCCGGGGAGCGGGTTACCGGTGGGAACCCATCGCTACCAACAGAGAAACATTAGGTGCAGGACAAAGGGACATCACCGTCACCTACTGGGAGAGCAAGTGCAGCCGTCCGTGGGAACCGTCTTTCCAGCCGTGTGTTTTACCGAGAACTGTGTCATCGTCTCAGGCTGAGTGAGTACCACAGTGCCGCAAGGCACCGCGCTGCCCCCGCGTCCCTGCGCCCACCAAGCCCTGCATCTCCCACCTCATCACTGGGCCCCGGGATCACCAACCCCTACCCACGGAGGGGCAACACAACTGGCTGCTCCATACCATCCTTCCCGGGATCCCCATACAGAGCAGCGGTGGTGCTAACAAATCACCACAACCGTGGGTGGCGTCACGGACAACAAACTATCCCAAATCCCAATCCCCTTTCACTCACGGGCGAGGAGCGCCGCTCGAGTCCCCGGGATCCGGCCCATCGCTCGAGCCACCGAGCAGCGGCAGCAGCAGGCCGCAGTGTCAGCCGGACCCGAGCAGAAGAGAGAGCGCGGCGTCCCCTCCTCCGCCCGTGACAACTTGGCGTCACGAACAGGATCTTACCGCTCTGCCGTTGGGTAGAGGTGCGCCTTGTAACCGCCGGAGGTATCCGGCTGAAAAATTTCGGAAGTCGCCATCTTTGGCGCGAAAAGTTCCCGCTCGAGCGTCTTCTCGAGTAGCAGAGGCGCGAAGGCCAAAACGCCGCCCCAGGAGAGGAGGGGCCGGAAAGAGCTAAGGGGGACGCGATGGCGGCTGGACGCATGTGAAGGTGGCGGTACAAGCCGAAACGCTGAGACCCCCACCGTCCGCCGACCCTGGCAAGGAATGTCCGCCCCACCTAGTTATGCGGAGGCTACCGAGCTGGTGCCCGGAACAGCGGCATGGCTGAGGGCCCGAACGGCAGGGATCTGCCGCCACTACCGGAGCCAGATCTGCAGGCTGATGGAACAGTGGACCGCAGAGGTGGAGAACGTAGCTGCGGTTGCACGAGTATATGGAATGGAGGCCATGATGGAGGAGCTGGTGAGTGACCCACGCCCCTATGTCCCCGAGGGACCGGCCGCTGCGGCTGAGGGACCCGGTCTACACCTGGCCCCCACGCCACCTCCGTCCTCCTTACCCGTGCACCGTACTGCGCCTGGCCCGTCGGGTGTATAGCGATTCCGGGCCTGACACCGAGCCCATGTCAGAAGAGGATGGGCCCGCCTCCGTTGAAAGTCCGGAGTAGGGGCAGCGGAGCACCGTTGTCCAGTCCCCGTTGGGACCACCACTGAGTTTGTATGTTTGAAAAAGTTTGAAAAGTTTGAAATGAAAAATGATTACCGAAGTTTCATCAGATTGTCTATGACCGTGATTGGGAAAACCGGCCGTTGCCGGCACCGTAGTCCCCGTGGGGACCGTTTGAAAGTTGTTTAGCATGGAGGACTTTCCATGGACAAGCCCGTGAACTTGCAGGGCAACCACAAACGTTAGTGGCTTGTAAATAAGTTGTTTTACCGTTACCGTTTCCGCAGTTACCGCCTCCGGAGAGGCAGGTTGGAGGGAGGGCCCTCAGCAGAGCAGGCTGGGGCCCAGCCACCACAGGAACCGGTGGCTACCCTCTGGAGGGGAAGGACAGATCCCGCTCGGGTAACTTGTGCTGGACTTGGGTCAAGGGGTGCTGCCTGGGTTTTAGGGGCAGCATCAGGGCCAGGTTGCTTGGGTGGGAGAGAGCGGAAACCGTAACCGTAAACCGTTAGTAACGTTTAAGAAATGTGCCTCCCGTTGTGGGATGATGTTATGATTTATATGTTACCTTTTTACCTTTTTCAGAAAATAAAACAGGTGTTGGACGGGCAGCCCGCGGACAGTCTGCATTTTGCTAAGGGGGAATGTGACGCCCTGGGCAAGCCAGGGGTCACAGGTCATCACTCCACCACACCCTACATCCCAGTTAGGAACACCAAAGCTACTAAAATCCTTGTTGCCTTCCTCCAGGGGCTGATGTTCACACCAGGGGGTGGGCCAGTCGGTTGGCTCCGCCCACCGAGGAGTACACAGCCCTGGAGGCGGGAGGAACCAGGCAGAGAAGTTAGGGAAGTGAAGGAGTAAACAGTGGAGTGGTAGAGGAGCTAAGTGAAGTGAAAGTGAAGTAGTAGTGGAGCAAAGAAGAAAAGAGTAAAAGTGAGAGGAGAAAAGCCTGAAGTAGGTCCGGCTGTGTGCAGGACAGAGTCAGCAAGGTCAGCAACGGCGGTGACAGTCTGGAGGGGGACTGCTCGGAGGTTGCTGGAAGGACCGCGGACGGGTAGTGGCCCGGCGGTCTGGAGCAGTATACAAAGAACAGTCAGCACCAGGGCAGGGGCCTCTCGGACTCCAGCAAGGCTAGGAGTCGCCGTAAATTTGCCGAATCCGTCAGTGAAGGGGACGTCTGTCTCCAAACAACCAAGTCCCGATTGAAGGCAACAGTCCGACCGTTACAGAGAGACACCGCCACCGCCAGGGCACCAGTTTCTCAGGGCCAGCGCCTGCGGGCAAAGTAGGGCTCCTCCGGCCCATATCCAAGCCGGGGAGCGGGTTACCGGTGGGAACCCATCGCTACCAACACAGAAACATTAGGTGCAGGACAAAAGGACATCACCGTCACCTACTGGGAGAGCAAGTGCAGCCGTCCGTGGGAATCGTCTTTCCAGCCGTGTGTTTTACCGAGAACTGTGTCATCGTCTCAGGCTGAGTGAGTACCACAGTGCCGCAAGGCACCGCACTGCCCCCGCGTCCCTGCGCCCACCAAGCCCTGCATCTCCCACCTCATCACTGGGCCCCGGGATCACCAACCCCTACCCACGGAGGGGCAACACAACAACTGGCTGCTCCATACCATCCTTCCCGGGATCCCCATACAGAGCAGCGGTGGTGCTAACAAATCACCACAACCGTGGGTGGCGTCACGGACAACAAACTATCCCAAATCCCAATCCCCTTTCACTCACGGGCGAGGAGCGCCGCTCGAGTCCCCGGGATCCGGCCCATCGCTCGAGCCACCGAGCAGCGGCAGCAGCAGGCCGCAGTGCCAGCCGGACCTGAGCAGAAGAGAGAGCGCGGCGTCCCCTCCTCCGCCCGCGACAACATGACACATGTGATGTCACTAAAAGTCATGCAACTGCAGAAACGTTAGTGATCGTACAGAATGTGTACGATCACTGAAGTTAATGATTGAAAGGCTGGGGGCCCCTTAGAGCGTGGGGGCCCTGGATGAGCTGCTGAGTCTGCCCACCAATAAACGCCGGCTCTGAGACACAGGCGGCCCCGCGGCCCTGTACAGCGATTCCCCGCTACCCTGGTGGGCCAGACCAACCGTGGCTCTCAATACACAAGTATAAACCATATAATACTGGCGGATAAAACAAGACTGAGCACAAGACCTTCACAGCCGTCTACACATCATAGGGAGATTTCATGGCCCCTTCTCTCCATCTACCTGATGATCCTGAGGAACATCAGGATCTTCTTGTTTACAGTCCTGTGGGAGAAGAGGACGGGGACATCTCTCTGGTGTTGTCCTCTTACTGGATAGAACTGGAGGAGACACATACAGGGGCTGAATTCATTCCTTACATACAGATAATTATAGGCCGTGTGTATTTAGTCTTGTCTATTACCTGGTGATGTGAGGGGCTGGGGAACCTCCATCATGACGTCCTTGTACAGATCTTTGTGTCCTTCTAAATACTCCCACTCCCCCATGGAGAAATAGACGGTGACGTCCTGACACCTTATAGGAACCTGACACATACAATGATACCGTCACCCCCGATCCCTTCATAGCGTTACTGTATAATGTCCCAGCATTCCCAGCAGTGTCACCTCTCCAGTCAGCAGCTCAATCATCTTGTAGGTGAGTTCTAGGATCTTCTGGTCATTGATGTCCTCATGTATCGGGGGGTGAGGTGGAGGCCCCGTGATTGGGCTCAGGGGTCTTCCCCATCCCTCAGACACAGGGGCCTGACAGCGCTCACTAGAGGTCTTCTTCACTACTGTGTAATCCTGGTTATGGAGAGACACAGTAATAAATCTCACTCCAGACATTTCCAGAGTCCTCACCTCTCCAGTTCTGTCCATCTGTTATTCCCATAGATAAGAATGATGTAATGTGACCTCATCAGAATCTCTCACCTCTCCAGTAAGCCGGAAGAGGATCTCTAGGGTGAGGTGTAATATCCTCTCCGCCATCTTGTCCCTGTCCATATCCATCCTTGATGGGTCAATCAGGAGAATTCTCTTCTATAGAAGATCTCCACTGAGAGGATCCGATATTGTAGGGACCTGAATGGGGAGAAGATGAGGATGTAACATCATAAAGAATCCGCTGTAATAATACAATTACTGGAGATAATAAGGGGAAACATATAATGAGAACATTCTGGGGGAACATTATACTGTGTGGGGGCAGAAAGGGGCCGAGGACCGGGGACAGAAAGGGGCCGAGGATCGAGGGCAGAAAGGGGCCGAGGACTGAGGGCAGAAAGGGGCCGAGGACCAGGGACAGAAAGGGGCCGAGGACTGAGGGCGGGAAGGGGCCGAGGGCAGAAAGGGGCCGGGGACTGAGGGCAGAAAGGGGCCGAGGACTGAGGGCAGAAAGGGGCCGAGGACTGAGGGCGGAAAGGGGCCGAGGACCGGGGACAGAAAGGGGCCGAGGACTGAGGGCAGAAAGGGGCCGAGGACCGGGGACAGAAAGGGGCCGAGGACTGAGGGCGGGAAGGGGCCGAGGGCAGAAAGGGACTGAGGGCAGAAAGGAGCCGAGGACTGAAGGCAGAAAGGGGCCGAGGACCGAGGGCGGAAAGGGGTCGAGGACTGAGGGCGGAAAGGGTCCGAGGGCAGAAAGGGGCCGGGGACTGAGGGCAGAAAGGGGCCGAGGACTGAGGGCAGAAAGGGGCCGAGGACTGAGGGCGGAAAGGGGCCGAGGACTGAGGGCAGAAAGGGGCCGAGGACTGAGGGCAGAAAGGGGCCGGGGACCGAGGGCAGAAAGGGGCCGAGGACTGAGGGCAGACGGGTTTCCTCACTTCCGGCCTCTCATAGTTGGGGCGTCTGTATCTATCAGAGGAAAAAGAATAAAAACCTCACGATTCATAGAAATCAGAGAAAGAAAAACTCCAAGAAAGTCTCAGAGCTGAAGGGGTTAATGCCGCCTGCCCCAGTAATGGGGAATCTCCACACACCTCCACCTGCAGAGCCGCACACTAGATATATGGCTGCTCTGTGCTTACAGGACCTGTGATGATGTCACATGGAGGGGAGGAGTCAGGGGTCACATGATCAGCTCCTCAGTATACTCCTATATTGGCGTGCACACACTGGATGAGGTGCGGTGTCAGTGGACGGTTATAGAAAACCACTGTTGCGTATGTATGTGACCCCTGTTGCGTATGTATGTGACCCCTGTTGCGTATGTATGTGACCCCTGTTGCGTATGTTTGTGACCCCTTCAAATTCATTTCAACCTTTGCGAAATTGAATTCTTTATTGATAAGTTCAGGTGAGGAGAAGATTTATTGAGCGACTTTAGAAGAAAAACATTTGGACCTGATCAGTCTTGATCACAATTTGCTGAAAATGTGTGTACGACGTATATGGAGCAGAGCCGCATGTGTACGATGTGTATTGAACAGTGCTATGTGTAGTAGTGGAGCTGTGTATGTAGCGGAGCCGGGGGTGCACAATGTATATGTAGCGGAGCCATGTGTACACAGTGTATGTAGCGGATACCCGCTTTTACCACTTTATTAATCCCCAAAACACCTGTGCAAGTCCAACATAATCCACACGAGATTACACAACGATTCAAGCTCTGCTACATGTAGTCACAGCACGTGATCATGGCACATGACCACCCGCTGTGAGGTTCAGGCAGAAACTGAGCAGCGATCAGTGGTGACGTCACTCAGGTTAGCCATGGCCACAGCTGGAGGTTCCCACGGTCCCCCACTTGTAACAGCAGGTAACTTGACCGCAGGTGACTTCAGACTTCACCGCTCATCACGCAACTCACTCAATCTCTGCCTAAACATCACAGTGTACGTAGCAAATACTGTGGATAGAAGCGCAGGACAGGGTCTTACCCTGGCTTATCTGTTACCTTACCTGGTAATTTCATTAACCTATAAGGGTTGTGCCAGTCACAACTCCTAAATGCACATAAAGGATGGTGGAAGCGAAAGCGAATTCAGACGTAACGGGGGAAAGATCGGGTGTATGCCGCGCTATCACCAGAAAATCAGATGTTGATTATTTCATCTCTTTATGCTTTTATTCAGGTCGACGCGTTTCAGAGAACTCAGTCTCCTTCATCAGGACATCAAGGAAAAATCAACAGTCTACTACAGAGGAAAGAACCTATATATATATATATATATATATATATGTATATATATATATATATATATATATATACATACATATACATACATACAGATACGTCAGAGGATCGGCTGCTGTATGTCAAATACTGGCGGGACAATTGTTAAAAATAGGATTTGACGTATATTATGCTTAGCCAGTATATAATGATTGAAGAGAAATATAGGTGCAAACCATATGTGGGTTTATTCAATAAAGGTTAAAAAATCATTACAGGAAAATAATGCTTGGCTTTAGTTAGAATTGAGTTAAGAGAGAAAAAGATAAAGAGTCCATTATCTTACATAGCTGTGATGTTATGCAGGCAGTCTTCCATCTGGTTGAGAATGGTCCGCATTCCAAACTCTATGAAATGTGGTCAAGCTAAAATACATTTCAACACACCCTCCTTTCCTCACTTGTGTCTTTACATGGCTTTAAACATGTCTTCAAAAACCTAATATAACTCATTCTCAGTTTTAGCCCATGCATTAAGTCATTGTCACGTGGTCCTAAATCTGCACACGTAGTGTCCTGCGCAGAACAGGTTTTCCAAAACCAGCTAGTTGACCTTTCACCTAAAGAATGTATAGAAGGCTTTGAGGCTAGTTGACCTTTGACCTAAAGTAATGCTTAGAAGGGCTTCAATGCTAATTCCAGTCCATCGCTAAGAAACCACATAGAAAAATAGCACTGAGTTGTCAGCCAGGTTTGATTTAATCATGTCAGATGCTAGCTAGAAGTTCTCCAACCTCACAAACACACTTCATACAAGCTAAGGCCTGTGATTACTATACATACATTATAAGAATGTATGTAGAGATATTATGGAATAAATATTCATAACTCATTATTTTACAACAATCGACTTATCATATAACGGCAACAAGATTTAAAACATAATGTATTAAAAGACAACTTAAAAGTCCTGGACGTAACAAATATCGCAACAATATAGAAATTACAAAACAAAAAGCAAAAAGGAAAAAGAGAAAAAGAATAATACAAAATTTTTTCTTGGAAATATAACAGAATGCTGAGAGTCTAGAACTGTGGAATTTACTGGGGATCGTAGTAATACACTGGCTGAAGGCGGTATCCACAGCCCTTTATAGGAGATCATGGTAAACAATGCGAAGATAAGAAAGGTTATGGTATTTATTGTGTTAAAAAATGGGAGAGGTTGTGTTGAAAAACTAAATTGATGATGATATTACAGAGATAGAAAAAAAAAAAAAGAAAAATAATTAAAAATTTTGAATCTCACAATCGTGTATTATTTCTCAAAAGGGAAAAGGCGAAAACTGAAGAAAAATAAAAAATTGCGTGTGTATAGTGACGGGTTGTGCAAAAATTGATATGCAGTGCGAATGCTCAGAGACCACGAGCAGGAAAGCCCTTATGGATAAGAAGTGTTGGGAGGTTTCATATAGTAGTGCAGACATAATATACAGTGTGTGTGCAGAGACCGCGTGCGGCAATCGTACATATGAGGTTAACGTACTAGAAGGAGTTCATATAAGCAAAAAAAGCAATATGGGTGAACATGTAAAAAATTTCTTTTTGTATAAGGGCCCTAAACAGACCCAGTTAGAGGCCATGGAGGTGGCGGTCCGCTTGCGGGTTTTCATGTTGTGCAAATACAGATGAAGCTGCTCAGGAAGCAATGAAGAAAAATCCATGGAGGAATGTAATTAATGAACATTTCTTCAGTTTTAAAAACAAAAAGGAATGTTGAAATAATGAATTTTAATTGAATTAAATAATATTAGTTATTGGTGGGGAGTGTTGATGTGCACCATATATTTGTATTCCTTAGTATAGTGATTCTAGCTGTGAAGGTTCAGAAAGCGAGTGCCAGAGCAAAGCAGGAGTGCGCATGCGTGAGGGGTAACAGGAGTTCAGGTCCGTGGGAGAGAACCACACCGCGCATGCGTGGGGGTTAAAATAGTCCAGACTGTGGTAATTAGCTTACTGCGTCTGTGCAGATTACGGAAAGTTCACAAGCTTCAAACGAGAAGCCCTCCCGCATGACTAGTACGAAGGACAATGCCGGCATAACCACACACAGGACCCCATAATCACGCACCCCATCCCTCAATTAGAAACATGAACCATTAGCATCAATCATATACAATTTATAGTTACAACTACAGGGCTACAGCTATCTCGGATTACCCCTGCCTCCTTCATGTTCCTCAACATGTCTTTGGCGCACTGGTAATTTGCAGGTGGTATTGGCCTATACCTCTCCTCGATGGGTGGATGTGCACCTGTGGGAATGTGATGCTGGACCCCTTTGATCCTCCCAAAATCGAATGGGTGTTTTCTGAAGACCTGTTCGTACTCTTGCACTACCCTGTGGATCCCCTGCTTGTGGTGTGGAGGTGTGGAGTCAGTGCCTACATGTAATTCCTCACACCACTCCTCTGACTGGCTTGGTGAGTCTTCACTGACTGTGGTAGGGGTGTAGGCTTAGTGGGGGCTGCTGCTTGGATGGCATGTGTGTCTACTGTGAACAGCTTGGAAATAGTGGCATATCTAGGTAGCCTAACCTCCTCCTCTCCGCAATTCATCACTCTCACGGGCACTCTCCCCTTCCGGACATCAATCACCCCTCTGGCTGCCAAAACTGTGGGCCAGTGTTCTGAAGGCAGGGGCTCCACCACTGCCTGATAATCCTGTCCTTGGGTACCTACAGCTGCCCTACACCAAATCATCATCTCACTCCGCAGAGGCACAACAAGAGGTGATGCATCCATCACTCGCACACTGTCTCTCCACCAGACAGGTTCACCTGTTGCCACTGCAGAAGGGGCCCAGATCTCACGTTGCAAAGCCCTCTGCCGGCCCACTCCTGCGGTTGCAGGCAGCTGCTGAAGCTGCTTCCCCCATGCAATTCTCAATTACATTGGTCCCTACGACCATTTTCGGGTTACGGTCACTTGGGTCCTTCTGCACCACTATGAGTCCTTGGTGTTCTAACTCCAACCTTCCCACCTTAAGAGTCACTTCCTTGAACCCCACTTGGGTCATAAGGAGTCCATTGGCTGCAATGATAGTCAGGCCAGAATCTGGTGGGGTAAGGTCAGCATCAGACCAGTAGCACTTGTACAGTACTTGAGGTAGTCGTTACCTGTGAGCCGGTGTCCAGGAGCGGGAACGTCGGGATCCCATCCACGGTAAGGGAGATGATGGGGCAGCCTCTGACACACCGCTCCCACCAATCAGCTGGGCCTTGTTGGTCTATTCCTAAGGATTAGCCCTTGGTCTCAGGGGTGGCCCGTTCAAAGGGCACCGACGGGATAATGGCCAGTCTGGTTGCACCTGTAACCAACGGTTTGTCCATACCGGTTGTTGTTTCGTCTTTGCATCCAGGGGACGTCTTCAGGGCTGTCAGTGAGCTGGATCTTCTCCGGTGGCTTGGGCTTTGGCTTTAGCTGCATGGCCTCGAGGATCCTGGCGACGTCCTTGGCTCAGCTGCTGAACTTGGAAAGTCAGATCACTGGGAATTCCTGGGGGGTCTGTGGGCACTGCAGGCGCTGGTAAAGCCAGGAGAGGGCGCTTCACCAGCAAGTGGGAGGTGCCTGCCGGCCAGGATGATGATGTAGGGTCACTGGTTTCAGGGGCCTGCAGAGCCTTTATGGCTCTTTCCTTTAAAACTGCAAAGTCTATGTCTGGATGTTCCAGGGCCCACAGCCGCAGCTGTTTGCAGTCCTCTGCCGACCCCAGCCCCTGCAAGAACTGTTCTACCAGGATTTTGTTGCTCTCCGGCTCGTTGATCGGATCAACGAGTCTTAGGGTACGCAGAGCGGTTTGTAGTCTCAGAGCATAGTCCCAGATGCTGTCCTGGGGACACTGCTTGCAGTTATAAAAGTTCATTCGTAGCTCCGCCTCCGTACGGGTTTCGAAGGCAACTTGTAGCTTATCAAATATGGTGGGTACAGAGGCCCAATCCTCATCAGTCCATTTCTCAACCTCCTGCTCGGCTGCGCCTGTCAGCTGTCCGAGCACCACGGACGCACGCTGCCTGCCGGTCATTGCATACATGTCGAGGACAGTACATATTTTTCTTTGGAAGACCTGCAGGGCGTCAGGTCGGCCATCATACTGGGGCATCCAGGCGGCACCGGGCACATAAGGCAAAGTAATCGGCATGACTTGCGTGACTGCCGGGATTGCGGGGTCCGCCGCTCTTGCGACCGGAGCGGGTCCTGCTGCGTCTCCGTCATCCTGTACGGCAGCGGGAGCCGCGGCTCCACCATCACTATTGGGCACCGACATCTTTCCGTTCTTTCCCCCTTGGTTTTCAACAGCAGTCTCGCGGGACCCACTGTCCTTTGCACTTCCTGTCTTGGGAGTCACCAGCTTCCGCCCGCGTTCTAAGGGGGCGGAGCATCAGCTTCGCGCCTTTTTTGGGGAAGATGATGCTATTGTTGTTTTGGCGCCAAAGATGGCGGGCAAGATGGTGGCAGTCCAAAATTTTGGAACGTTTCACGGATTTCAAAGCAAGGCACACGGCATCTACTGATTGGGTAAGAACCCTGTTCGTGACGCCAGGTTTTGTGTTGTCGCGGACAGGTGCCGCCTCTGCTGCGGCAACCGGGGCTGCTCGAGTGGCGCTTGGGTCCGGGATCGTGTCTGGGGCTCGAGTGGTGACCGGACCCAGGGCTCGCGCAACCGCCCATCCACACACATAGTGAAAGAGGGGGTATTTACAGGGGAGATTGTCGATGACACCACCCGAGGGTTGCGGTGATGGGATGGTGGCACCGCCGCTGTCTCTCAGGGCCGCCGTCCGGGGCCGGTCATGTAGGGGGGCAGCAAGGTGGTTCCCCCTCCACGGGTAGGGGTTGTCTGTAGTCCCGGGGCCAGGTGTGGGTAAGAAGCAGGGCTGGGGAGTTTGTCGGCAGGTTGGACCGGGTGACACCGGTGTACTCACAATTATGAATGATCCACACAGAGTACGTACTGTAAACCAAGGCCGGATGCCGGTTGCCTCTGGAGGGGTGTGCTGGTCCCGAAAACAGGGGTTGACAATGTAGGGGCCCTTCCTTCTGCACTTGTGTCTTTTGGTGTGTGGATTAACCCCGCTTGGAACGGGAAAAATCCGCTCCCCTGCATCTTTGGACTCAGAGGGAGCCGTTGCCCGCAGACGCTGACCCGTGGGACTTCAGTGGGTTCTTGGCGGACACCCTGTCTCCCGTGTTAGAGCAGACCGGCAGCCCATCTGGGCTTCTCTCCTCGGTAACAAGGCCTGGTACCTTGTCCTGCTGGTCAATTAACAAGGGGCTTGAAGCTTGCCTCGTCCTAGGGTCCAGGTACCCCGCCCGTGCACGGTCTCTGGACCGGATTCCCTCCGTCGGTACTGGCGAGCTACGACCCTGCCCCGGTCCACTTCGGGTTTTCCGCGACCAAGTCGCGGTCTTCTATGGCCCTACAGAGCCGTCTGCCACCTAGTCGGTCCTCCCGTGATCCCAGGGCTCCAACCCTGACCCCACTGCACTCTGACTTCCACTCAACTCCAACCTCCACACTTCACCGACTGAGCTTCCAGACTCCACTGACTGACTGTTCCCACCCCCTGTCACCTCAAGACCCCTAGGTGGGCGTTCCCATCCACCTGGTCCCGCCCACTGGTTTGTCCAGTGTGTCATGGGGGGGTGACTAGGATTTGTGGCTGATGTTCCCCTGTGTGTGATGTGTGGTGTTAATTCCCAAGGAGGAGGAGATTCCTGTACCCCTTGGTGGGGGGGTACAGTCATCTGTGACTACCTGGTTTTGTCAGGGCGTCACATATTACCTGTTTGAAAGTAACGCCAATCACCCTTACTGTAGTACAGCACTTTAATTGTGACGTCCAGATGATTCTCAAAAACTGCAATATCGCTAAAGCTTACTAGCTGACTCTCGGGGATGCTCAGGGCTGTGTGTATGCTTTTAGCGCGGCTCAATAAAACGACGTCACTGACGTCTGTCAGCCATCAGTGCACACACGCTAACAGCAAAACACAGATTTGTGCTGTAGTTGTTAAAGTCGTACAGCCAGCGTCTCTTTTGTTTAATGATCTGGCTGCTCGCTATAGATTTCAACCATCTTTTCACACCCCCGCGTCTGGTTTTAATAATTGTCACGAGTAATTTCAGGGAATTGGATGCTATGCATTCTGCATTACTTTACAGAGCACGAGCAACAGAATTTAAAAATGATTCAGAACTAAAATCCTCCCGTGTTTGCTTTGTAGTGAAAATAGAGTCTAAGGTGTCACCGCCTTCAAGTCTTAACTGAACAAAGTCACCAGGCTCAATGTCTCTGATGATTCTGTCCAGTAATGATTGAATGGAATCATGGACAACATTCAGGGCCTCTACAAATGAATGTATTTCGCTCTAAATTTACAAATTTAAAATGACGCTATGCCTGTGTGTGTTGAAATTGCGGAGCTGTCTTTAATGGTGATAAAAATAGTGTAAAACGACAGGATTATCAGTGACCCATACATTGTCGCTACTAGCATTAACGCCCTGTACATTATTACCTTCAGCATTATCAGCAACATCACCAGCGCCAACATGATCATGTACATTTTCAGCATGTGTTTCAATATGTGAGTCACTTTGTGAACTTGGAAACGCAATGTTGCTGTCATCTACAGCTATATTTTGGGATGGTAAAGACTGGTTCGGGTGGTTTATAGGGGCCTGTAGATCTTGTGTAGTTATTGTGGCCTCTTTGCACCTTCTCACCGCTAGTGAGTGTCTAGCATTCATTAATAGCTTTACAGCTCGTTTTATAACTCTAGACCTATTAGACCTATGTAACGTAATTTTAGGCAATTTATGCATTCCATATCCAACAATTTTTAGTCACATCGATTTATTTGAATCATCAGATGGTACATCTCCATACTGCTTTGTGAAAGCATGTAGCTCGGCAACATTTTCACGTGTTGGGGGTGCTGATAATAACCTATCATAGGTATCACAGAAAAAAATCTGGCAACGTACATTTCTGTATTCAACGTACTTTGCCGCCATTTTAATTTCTTCTCCGTACCAACCAATGGAACCTATGCATGTTTCCGCTGCGTTAAGTTTTTGTTTTTTACTTTTACTATGTCCTGAACGTCGCCTCTTCAAGGGCTTCACAATATTAAAATCATGACGCACAGTCTTACCATCAGCTAACTGGTCGATTTCTCTATCGAGTGCTTCCCGATCCGCTTGAGTCTTGCGAGTTGTTGGTATGCTCTGTGTTGTTGGCGCAACACATTCTGCTTGTATCAGGTCAATCGTGGTTGTGCTCTGTGTTATTGTGGGTAATGGTGTTGTTGCGGTCTTGATTAAGCGTTGCTCGAATTTACGGGGCATCGGTATTGGACATGTCTTTTCACGATGTTTGGCTGGCACAGCGCTTCCTTCTTGTCCTTCCACACAAAGCGGTGATAGAGGATGTGTTCACACACTCCTGTTAGTCGCGTGTACTTCGACTCGCACTGTAGTACTGTTAGCATCATGCTCCGCTAGTGGTTGTAGAACCGCACTAGCTGTTTTTTTCTGGACAGCGTGTGTAGCTAAAAGAAAAGAGAGTTATAGTTGTGTCAGAAACATGTGAAACAATGTGAAGATTGCATGTATAAAGACTGTATACAAATATCTAAATACATACTTACAGCTGTGAGTCGGTGAAGTGATAGTTGATGTCACCATATTAGTTGTTGCAGCAGCGGCTGCTGTTGTGGGAATACTTGCTTTCCTAGGGGAGGTGGGTGCATTTTCTTTTGAAAATAAGCTTTTCTTCCACATCAGTTTATGGTCTATGAATAAAATATATAACCATTAGTCTGTGGCAAAAATTCATTTCTTTTGCCCACGACCATTACTGAGTACTCATTACATTTTCTATTCGCCGGGATCAGGTGTAGTGGCGTGCCACATTTTTTAGCTGGTGTAGGAGTCTGATGGGTGCCAGTCCCGTAGTCCGGATGCAAAACATCTGTATAAAATTTAGTATGTATGTATGTATGTATGTATGTATGTATGTATGTATGTATATATTATATATATACACACACACACACACACACACATACATGCATACATACATACAACTTACCGGCGATAGCCTGTAGTAAATTAATATTGCTTGTAGCAGCACTAGAATTAGCACCAGTCCGTGCCCCTGCCACAGTCATGTTGCTAGCATCACACTCCATAGCGCTTAA
Source organism: Anomaloglossus baeobatrachus (assembly GCF_048569485.1). Classification (NCBI taxonomy): domain Eukaryota; kingdom Metazoa; phylum Chordata; class Amphibia; order Anura; family Aromobatidae; genus Anomaloglossus; species Anomaloglossus baeobatrachus. The sequence continues at coordinate 770,240 of NW_027441789.1, read as the reverse complement.
TAACATAGGGTCAAGATCAAAATCCATAAAGTCAACTTAAGAAAGAAAGAAATAATATAAAAATAATATTCAATGCAAACCCGACAGATACATAATGAATTAGTATTTACTCCACCACACATATATAAATATATAGCTATATATGCAGCTTACCGCACATAGTCTGCTGTAAATTAGTCCCGCTTGCTCACAGACTAGTATTAGCATCAGTTACCACCGCTGCACCCGCATCAGCACCAACATCATCACTCATAGCACGTAAAAATACATCGGAAACACTGCAGTCCATAAAGTGTCATCTTAAACAAGAAAGAGATACATATAAAAGTAGTATACTATGCAATTTTTCAACCAGGATGATGTAACATTTACAGTTCTATTCAGAATAATACATACCAAATTGTTGGGCATTGGGAAGGCTATCATCAAATTGATCCATAAAATATTGAACTTCCATCTAAAATATTAAGCCTGTGTGAATTTTCCATAGTATTTCATGCAAATCTATACCAAAGGACAAATAGACTTTATATGCTATATAATAAACATTATATATCTATAATGTTGACGTTGTACCTATGCAATATATTAGACAGTTGGATAGATTAAATAGATCCAAATGTTGTTCTACATCATCTAAATTATTGCCAATTACATAACTAGTGTAATGTTAAACACACCAAACATCAAATCACTAGAAACCATACTATGGGATGATAATTAAATAATGTAGGAGAACACAAACACCCTCAGACAGTATAAACAATTGTGCAAATTAAATGAGAACAATTATTAACTAATATATTGAATATATGACTAAATTATAAATAAACTACATTTTACGTGCTACGAATTACAACTACTACTGTTATAAATATAAATAATATAGAAAAAGAAAGTCCAGCTCACCGTGCTGCCTTGCTGAAATAATCCAACGCCTGCGCAAGGAAATGGTTTGGCAACCAATCAATATGGAAGAGAAAAAAGGAGTATATCCAGCGCCAGGAGGGAGAATTAAAAGTGCATTTTATTTGAGTAAACTAATCATAAAAAGTCCAGCAAGAAGAGGCATAAGTCGGATGACCAACAGAACAACGCGTTTCGACGTTATGTCTTACTCATGTTCTGGTAGCAAATGCATTCAGCTTCCCTTTGTCCAAACTCTCCGCTTCCTACAATCAGACACATGTGTTAGTTACTCAGGGCAACTCCCAACAAAATAGTTGTAGGATATCCAGCAGAGAGGAAAGAAAAAGGGAAGACTGGAGTGGATAAAAACATACAATGACACACATGTTAAAATATAAAAATCAAGACAACAATCTTTACAAAATAGTGGGAGAACAGGATGTATATGTACTCCTTAATTCTACACATAGGACATATAATAAATAGCCATTTTATATTTAGGCAATAGACATATAAATATTAAATCAATAGAGAACATGTCAATAGTACAATCCAAGAATTAAGATTAAATAGAATAACATGTATAAATGTCATTATAAAGTTCTCCATAAATATAAGTCAGAGACAGAACACAAGTCAAATGCATATGAATCACATAGAATAAAAATTTGTTATAAAAATGATCCTGAATAGATAAATCTATAACCTCTGGAAACATAAATACATCTACAATTCCATTGTGTGAGGACAATCATCCTATGCATTAATTAAATAACGGGACCATCAGGAAACCATACGGACTAAAAAGGAATTATTTGAAAAAATTCAATTCAAAAAATACCCGCATGGTTAATATTGTAGAATTAAATCCTGACGATGATTTAGGCCATTAGGGTGTCTGGTGCCCAGGGTGAAGATCCAGAAGGATTCCCTGTTGAGGAGTTTCCTTCTGTGATCTCCACCCCGGACTGGTCTATGAACCTGATCTACACCCATAAATTGAAAGCCGCTAACATCACCCCTGTGAACAGATGCAAAGTGTTTTGATACTGCAGAAATTGCGATCGCATTTTGTTTAGTGACATCTGAGAGATGCCTCCTGATCCTAACCTTAAGGGGACCCGTCGTGCAACCAGTATATTGTACCTTGCATATACTACACGTGATCAGATATACAACAAAGGTAGAGTTGCAATTGATTAAAGAGCCTATAGAAAATGTTTTTTGATTCACAATAGAGTGGAAAGTTTTTCCTTTTTGTGCAAAATTACAAGTTTTGCACCTGGTTGCACCACATTTATAAAATCCCTTCAAAGTGATCCAGGAGGATCTCTCGGTGTGCCCATCATCACTCACAAATAAACTTGGTGAAAGTATATTCTTAAGTGTTGGGGCTCGTTTTGCGACACAAACAACATTGCCCTGTATCACTTGTTTCAATACTGGATCATCATTCAATATCGGTAAATATTTTTTCACGATATGTGTGATGGCAGCATATTGGTTACTGTAATTGGTGGAAAAAACAATATTGTTGTTGGTTCTCTTTTTATAAGATAGTTTATTCTTATACAGTAGGTCTTTCCTATTAATTTCACCCACTATTTGTTTAGCTCTATTTAAAACCCAGGGGCGATACCCTCTGTTAGATAATCTATCACAGATCTGACTTTCTTCCCTAATGTAGTCACTAGACTGGGAACAGTTGCATTTTGTACGGATAAGCTCTCCTACTGGGATATTATTTTTGGTATGCAGACTATGGCAGGAATCTGCCGTTAATATAGAACTTGTAGCTGTAGGTTTGCGGTATGGCGTGATTGTGACTAAATCCAAAGAATTTATGGATAATGTGATGTCTAAAAAATTCATAATCTTTGGATGATTATGGAACGTAAACTTTAGATTAAAGTCATTATTATTCATATATGAGACAAATTGCTGTATAATGTCCTGAGGACCTGACCAGATCATAAGCAGATCATCTAGATATCTGCCATACCATTGCAAATATTTTGAAAATGAATTATTGTCAGCATAGAGGAAATCTTTCTCCCACCTCGCCATGACAATATTTGCAAGCGAGGGGGAGAAGCGAGCCCCCATGCAGACTCCTCTGCACTATATATAAAACTTTTTATCAAAGGAAAAATAATTATGTTTTAACAAAAAATCAATTGATGAGATCAAAAAATCCTTTAAGCAGATGTCATAATCACTAAATTTATGTAAGTGCTGGGATAAGCAACGTAGTGCCACATTGTGAGGTATAGATGGGTATAAAGATACCACATCACAGGAGAGCCAACTATAGAAGGGTTTCCAATTGTAACAATCTAAAGCTTTTACCACTTCCTTGGTGTCCCTAATGAAACCCGGTATCTCCAAAATCAGAGGTTGTAGAAACGGATCAATCCATCCCCCCAAGTTTTCCCCCAGTGAACTAATGCCTGAAACTATTGGGCGTAGAGGAGGGGGGAATACATTTGTTGTGGACTTTCGGAAGACAGTGGTAAATTGGTATAACGGGATTCTTATTGAATAAGAAATCCTTCGTTTTATCATTGATAGCTCCCACACACACACCTTCTTCCAAATTTTTCAACAATAAATTATTAAAGTGTCTGGTGGGATCTCTATCTAATTCAATATATGTATCCACATCCTGTAAATCCTGTAAGATCAATTTCTTATACAGACCAGAATTCATTAAGACAATGGCCCCCCCTTTATCTGCCTCCCTAATTGTGAGATCAGAGTTATTTTTTATTTCATTCAAGGCCAATCTTTCCTTATGGGTCAGATTATCTTTAGGGGGAACCATTGTCTCTTTCAATTCTACCAGTTCAGTTACAACAAGCTCCTGAAATATATCCAATATAGCCGGTCGTGACTGAACCGGATAATATTCCCGATTGGAGAGCACAGGGTGAATGGAACTCATAGAATTCGTTGGTGTGATATCAGGGTTAATAGAAAGGAGTCTCAGATCCATAAATGCTTTTTGTTCCCGGAATAAGAGATAGTCCTTACTGTAAAGCTGGGGTCACACTAAACGACAGCGACAACGACGTCTCAGTTACGTCACCATTTTCTGTGACCTAGCAGCGACCTTGTAAGTCGCTGTTATGATCGCTGCTTAGCTGTCAAACACAGCAGCCGAAGCAGCGATCATAACGACACGCGTCGCTGTTCTGCAACATGTGCAGAGAGCAGGGAGCCGCGCACACTGAGCGCTGGCTCCCTGCTCTCCTAGCTACAGTACACATCGGGTTAATTACACGATGTGTACTGCAGCTACATGTGCAGAGAGCAGGAGCCGGCGCTGGCAGCGTGAGAGCGGCGGAGGCTGGTAACGAAGGTAAATATCGGGTAACCACCTTGGTTACTCGATGTTTACCTTGGTTACAGCTTACCGCAGCTGCCAGATGCCGGCTCCTGCTCCCTGCTCGCTTCATTTCGTCGCTCTCTCGCTGTCACACACAGCGATCTGTGCGTCACAGCGGGAGAGCGACGACCAAAAAATGAAGCTGGACATTCAGCAACGAGCGGCGACCTCACAGCAGGGGCCAGCTCGTTGCTGGATGTCACACACAGCGACAGCGACGGGACGTCGCTGCAACGTCACAGAAAATGGTGACGTAGCAGCAACGTCGTTGTCGCTGTGTGTGACACCACCTTAAGAGATGTCTGTCTCAATATTGTCCTGTAGTGAAGAATTCTCTTTGTTAGCATCAAAAAAAGGCATTTAAGCGTAACATTACGAGCAAATTTATTTAAGTCCAATATAGTCTGGAAAATGTTAAAGTTGATATTGGGAGCAAATCCCAGCCCCTTACTCAGCAATGATATCTGTTCTCCAGACAGGACATAGCTGGACAGATTCCAGACAGGAATAGTTAATATCTCCGATTTTGATTGTGGGCAGAATAAATTCTGATGTTTCCTGCCCGCTCGTCTTGTCCGTTTTTTGACTTGTTCTTATAGGGGACTTGTGTTGGATAGTTGGACTTGTACTGTTTAGAACGAGTGGTGATACCTGATGCATCTAGTGAGGTGTAGGATAGATCTGTAGCTCCATCAGAAGTGGAGGCTAGGGATACATCCCCAGTAGAGTCAGAATTATCAAAGTTGACTCTATTAAAGGTAGATTGACGTCTCCTTCTTATAATAGATCTCGGTTTGTAGTTCCAAGTATAAACCTCATTCTTGGCATAGTCATTGGAGTCCCTCATAAATTTTTTCTTTTTGATATCCATGATGTTGCCCTCCAATTTAGACAATTTGGATTTAATTTTGTCATAGGATTTTTTAAAATCATCCAACCGATTGAATTTTTTGAGGGAGTCCTGAATGTTCACAATATTGGATTTAATTTGAACAAGTTCCAATTCCTCCTGTTTAATAATTAAGTGCATCAGTTTAATGGAACAATCACTCAGAATGGTGTTCCAGCTTGTAATAACTTCAGTATTATATTTACTGGTGGGAAATTTCTTTAATCGTAAACCTCTGGGTATCATACCTTTATCGATGCAAGTCTTTAATGAGGTTGAATCCCACCAGGTCTTGAGCTCTTTCACCAAATTACGTTCTAAGTCCAAGATATGTTCTTGAAATGAATCCTGTTCTGAAGCAGGTAAATTCTCCGTCATGTTTCCAGCCATATTAAATATTTGTGCCACCTTCGAAAGTCTTTGCGAGTAATCATCCTTATCCATAGGGAAATCCACATTCGGTTCCGACATGCCAAAAAGAAGTAGAAACCAATCCTATGGTAAATTATACTGCAGTCGGGAGCACCGGAGAAAAGCCGATTTGAGTCAATAGAAAAAGAAAGTCCAGCTCACCGTGCTGCCTTGCTGACATAATCCAACGCCTGCGCAAGGAAATGGTTTGGCAACCAATCAATATGGAAGAGAAAAAAGGAGTATATCCAGCGCCAGGAGGGAGAATTAAAAGTGCATTTTATTTGAGTAAATTAATCATAAAAAGTCCAGCAAGAAGAGGCATAAGTCGGATGACCAACAGAACAACGCGTTTCGACGTTATGTCTTACTCATGTTCTGGTAGCAAATGCATTCAGCTTCCCTTTGTCCAAACTCTCCGCTTCCTACAATCAGACACACATGTGTTAGTTACTCAGGGCAACTCCCAACAAAATAGTTGTAGGATATCCAGCAGAGAGAAAAGAAAAAGGGAAGACTGGAGTGGATAAAAACATACAATGACACACATGTTAAAATATAAAAATCAAGACAACAATCTTTACAAAATAGTGGGAGAACAGGAAATATAAATACTGTTACCAGGGCTGTATTTTGCCTTCATGCTGCCCTAGGCACTTTAAGTGGTCGCGCCCCTTATTGACAACGTAAAACTGAGTTTTCGCACACGACATCTGTTTAAGGCAGATCTACTCTGTAAAACACTTTAAGGCTATGTGCGCACGTTGCGTACAGTTCACTGCAGAAATTTCTGCAGCGATCTGAAGAGCACATGTGCGCTTCTAATCGCTGCAGAAAATGTCCGTAGTGAGCGCCGATTCCATGCGCTCTGCCTGCAGCTCCTGCCATAGACAGAGCAGGAGCTGCCGGAAAAGCGCAGGAAAGAAGTGACATGTCACTTCTTTTTACGCAGCGCTTCGGCAGTAGCCGAAGCGCTGCACTCTAAAGCGCCATGTGCGCACGGCCCCTGCACAATCTCCATAGACTGTGCAGGGGACGCAGGACGCATGCAGTTACGCTGCGCTACAAAGCGCAGCGTAACTGCATGTATTTGCGCAACGTGCGCACATAGCCTAAAAAGTATCAATGAGAAACGAAGGGCACTAACCCCCCCCCCAATGGGGATCACCACGGGCACATCAAAACATAGCATGGGTATAAAATATTTCCACCACACCGTCCCCACTTATATACTGTGACTGTCACACTGCCCCTAATAAACTACACATTGCCCTCCCTTATAAATTATACCCACCACACCTTCCTCAATTATGAAATATGATCTGTACATTGTCCTCACATCATGCTGCCCCCTCCTCACAATGTCCCATGCATGCTGCCCCCTCCTCACAGTGTCCCATGCATGCTGCCCCCTCCTCACAGTGTCCCATGCATGCTGCCCCCTCCTCACAATGTCCCATGCATGCTGCCCCCTCCTCACAATGTCCCATGCATGCTGCCCCCTCCTCACAGTGTCCCATGCATGCTGCCCCCTCCTCACAATGTCCCATGCATGCTGCCCCCTCCTCACAATGTCCCATGCATGCTGCCCCCTCCTCACAATGTCCCATGCATGCTGCCCCATCCTCACAGTGTCCCATGCATGCTGCCCCCTCCTCACAGTGTCCCATGCATGCTGCCCCCTCCTCACAGTGTCCCATGCATGCTGCCCCCTCCTCACAGTGTCCCATGCATGCTGCCCCCTCCTCACAGTGTCCCATGCATGCTGCCCCCTCCTCATAATGTCCCATGCATGCTGCCCCCTCCTCACAATGTCCCATGCATGCTGCCCCCTCCTCACAATGTCCCATGCATGCTGCCCCCTCCTCACAATGTCCCATGCATGCTGCCCCCTCCTCACAATGTCCCATGCATGCTGCCCCCTCCTCACAATGTCCCATGCATGCTGCCCCATCCTCACAGTGTCCCATGCATGCTGCCCCCTCATCACAGTGTCCCATGCATGCTGCCTCCTCCTCACAGTGTCCCATGCATGCTGCCCCCTCCTCACAGTGTCCCATGCATGCTGCCCCCTCCTCACAGTGTCCCATGCATGCTGCCCCCTCCTCACAATGTCCCATGCATGCTGCCCCCTCCTCACAATGTCCCATGCATGCTGCCCCCTCCTCACAATGTCCCATGCATGCTGCTCCCTCCTCACAATGTCCCATGCATGCTGCCCCCTCCTCACAATGTCCCATGCATGCTGCCCCCTCCTCACAATGTCCCATGCATGCTGCCCCCTCCTCACAATGTCCCATGCATCCTGCCCCCTCCTCACAATGTCCCATGCATGCTGCCCCATCCTCACAGTGTCCCATGCATGCTGCCCCCTCATCACAGTGTCCCATGCATGCTGCCCCCTCCTCACAGTGTCCCATGCATGCTGCCCCCTCCTCACAGTGTCCCATGCATGCTGCCCCCTCCTCACAGTGTCCCATGCATACTGCCCCCTCCTCACAGTGTCCCATGCATGCTGCCCCGTCCTCACAGTGTCCCATGCATGCTGCCCCCTCCTCAAAATGTCCCATGCATGCTGCCCCCTCCTCACAGTGTCCCATGCATGCTGCCCCCTCCTCACAGTGTCCCATGCATGCTGCCCCCTCCTCACAGTGTCCCGTGCATGCTGCCCCCTCCTCACAGTGTCCCGTGCATGCTGCCCCCTCCTCACAGTGTCCCGTGCATGCTTCCCCTCTCCATGAGCTCCTAATGCTGCCTTCCTCTTTTCCATAATGACACCTCCATGCTGCCCCATTCATCATACTAAGACCACCACACTAGCGCTTATGCTGAGACCCACACACACACACTACCCCACTCTTGATATTGACTCCCCCTACATTGTTCCACTCCATACTGAGCCCACACATGCTGCCCCTTCTCCATAATGAGCTCACAATGCTGCCCCCCTCTTATTCTGAGTCCTTACACTCCCCCCCCATCGATATTGTCATTGCACTATCCCTCAACCCTTGTCCTCTGTCTCTAGCATTGGCCCCTCTCTCCCATTCCCCCAGCAGCAGCCTCTCTCCCCCCGCCTCCAGCAGCAGCCTCTCCCCCAGCATCAGCCTCTCTCCCCCAGCCTCCCCCAGCATCAGCCTCTCTCCCCCCAGCCTCCCTCAGCATCAGCCTCCTCTGGCATCAGCCTCTCTCCTCCCAGCCTCCCCCAGCATGAGCCTCCTCCAGCATCAGCCTCTCTCCTCCCAGCCTCCCCCAGCATGAGCCTCCTCCAGCATCAGCCTCTCTCCTCCCAGCCTCCCCCAGCATGAGTCTCCTCTAGCATCAGCCTCTCTCCTCCCAGCCTCCCCCAGCATCAGCCTCCCTGCTCCCAGCATCAGCCTCCCTCCTCCCAGCCCCCCTCCTCCAAGCCTCCCCCAGCATCAGCCTCCCAGCCTCCCTGAGCATCAGCCTCCCTCCTCCAAGCCTCCCCCTCCCAGCCTCCCACAGCATCAGCCTCCCTCCTCCCAGCCTCCCGCAGCATCAGCCTCCCTCCTCCCAGCCTCCCTCCTCCCAGCCTCCCCCAGCATCAGCCTCCCTCCTCCCAGCCTCCCCCAGCATCAGCCTCCCTCCTCCCAGCCTCCCCCAGTATCAGCCTCCCTTTTCCCAGCCTCCCCCAGCATCAGCCTCCCTTCTCCCAGCCTCCCCCAGCATCAGCCTCCCTTCTCCCAGCCTCCCCCAGCATCAGCCTCCCTTTTCCCAGCCTCCCCCAGCATCAGCCTCCCCCAGCATCAGCCTCTCTCCTCCCAGCCTCCCCCAGCATCAGCCTCTCTCCTCCCAGCCTCCCACAGCATCAGCCTCTCTCCTCCCAGCCTCCCACAGCATCAGCCTCTCTCCTCCCAGCCTCCCACAGCATCAGCCTCCCTCCTCCCAGCCTCCCCCAGCATCAGCCTCCCTCCTCCCAGCCTCCCCCAGCATCAGCCTCCCTCCTCCCAGCCTCCCCCAGCATCAGCCTCCCTCCTCCCAGCCTCCCCCAGCATCAGCCTCCCTTCTCCCAGCCTCCCCCAGCATCAGCCTCCCTCAGCATCAGCCTCCCTCAGCATCAGCCTCCCTCCTCCAAGCCTCCCCCTCCCCCTCCCAGCCTCCCCAAGCATCAGCCTCCCTCCTCCCAGCCTCCCTCAGCATCAGCCTCCCTCCTCCAAGCCTCACCTTCCCCCTCCCAGCCTCCCCCAGCATCAGCCTCTCTCCTCCCAGCCTCCCCCAGCCTCAGCCTCTCTCCTCCCAGCCTCCCCCAGCCTCAGCCTCCCTCCTCCCAGCATCAGCCTCCCTCCTCCCAGCCTCCCCCAGCATCAGCCTCCCTCCTCCCAGCCTCCCCCAGCATCAGCCTTCCTCCACCCAGCCTCCCCCAGCATCAGCCTCCCTCAGCATCAGCCTCCCTCCTCCAAGCCTCCCTCAGCATCAGCTTCCCTCCTCCAAGCCTCACCCTCCCAGCCTCCCCCAGCATCAGCCTCTCTCCTCCCAGCCTCCCCCAGCATCAGCCTCCCTCCTCCCTCAGCATCAGCCTCCCTCCTCCCAGCCTCCCCCAGCATCAGCCTCCCTCCTCCCAGCCTCCCTCAGCATCAGCCTCCCTCCTCCCCCAGCCTCAGTCTCCCTCCTCCCCCAGCCTCAGCCTCCCTCCTCCCCCAGCCTCCCTCCTCCCCCAGCCTCAGCCTCCCTCCTCCCTCAGCCTCCCTCCTCCAAGTCTCCCTCAGCATCAGCTTCCCTCCTCCAAGCCTCCCCCTCCCCCTCCCAGCCTCCCCCAGCATCAGCCTCCCTCAGCATCAGCCTCCCTCAGCATCAGCCTCCCCCTCCCAGCCTCCCCCAGAATCAGCCTCTCTTCTCCCAGCCTCCCCCCCACCTTCAGCCTCTCTCTCCCCCCAGCCTCAGCCTCTCTCTCCCCCCAGCCTTAGCCTCTCTCTCCCGCCAGCCTTAGCCTCTCTCTCCCCCCAGCCTCCCCCCAGCCTCAGCCTCTCTCCCCCCAGCCTCAGCCTCCCTCTCTTCCCAGACTCCCCCCAGCCTCAGCTTCTTTCTCTTCCCAGCCTCTCTCTCTTCCCAGCCTCCCCCCAGCCTCAGCCTCTCTCTCTTCCCAGCCTCCCCCCAGCCTCAGCCTCTCTCTTCCCAGCCTCCCCCCAGTCTCAGCCTCTCTCTTCCCAGCCTCCCCCCAGTCTCTCTCTCTTCCCAGCCTCAGCCTCTCTCTCTTCCCAGCCTCCCCTCAGCCTCTCTCTTCCCAGCCTCCCTCTCTTCCCAGCCTCCCCCCAGCCTCTCTCTCTTCCCAGCCTCCCCCAGCCTCAGCCTCTCTCCCCCCAGCCTCCCCTTGCATGATTACAGTGGACAAAAAGAGGCATCGCAATTTGCAACGATCATCAACTAACCTGTAAGGAGCCCATACATTCTAGGCTCTGCCTCTGCCTTACCTGCTCCTGTGCTCGCCGCCCTGCTCTGGCTGGCTCCTCTCCTGGCTTGCTCCAGCTGCAGACGCGTCCTCCTCCGCGGCGTGTGTCATCTGCAGCATTGGACGCTGCAGCACGGGGCAGTGAGCTGACTGTCGCGCCCGCGCGCCTCTGACCCCGGAAGTGCAGGCCATGGAACTTCCGGGGTTAGTCAGCTCACTATGCCTGGCGCCCGCCATGTATTTAAATAGACAGCAGAAGTGCGCCTGTCCTCCCTCCCAACCCCCCCTTCCCCCCCCCACCGGAACACAGCCGAGTGTAACGGAGGGAGGGACGGGGGGCGGGGATGTAAAAAAAAAAAAAAAAAAAAAAAAAATTTATATATATATTTTTTTTTTTTTTGCTGCCAGAAAGTGCCGCCCCCCGCAACGTGCCGCCCTAGGCACGGGACCACGGGTGCCTAGTGGCAAATACGGCCCTGACTGTTACATTAAACATCGCTGGAATTAATGCTGCAACTATATAGACTTAATAAGGACAAATGGTTACAATATTAGGCGCTAAAAGTTAAATAAGTTAATACTCACTTTTAGGCCTGATGGTTTCACCTTTGTCTTGTCAGCTAGTGTTCTTCTGCAAGGTAGTTTGGCTAGTGCTACTTTAAGGCCATGTGCCCACGGGAGCTTGATTCTGCGGATTTTGCCACGGAAAACCTGTGGCTTTATCTGGATTTTCCAGATAAATCCGCAGGTTTTAGCATGTACAGACACTCTCCATCTTATCCTATGGGACATGGGGAGTGTCTGTGTCCACGTTACGGAATGTGCGACTGCGGAATATGTTGCGGATATCCCGCAGCCGCACATAACAGCATGTCAATTATTCCTGCGGATTTACCTGCAGATGGTCCCATACTTACATGCCTTGATAGCAGACACCCGGCTTTCCCTCGGTGCACAGGAGGCTGGAGCGCGGTGGATCCATGAGCAGGAAGGAGGAGGTGGGCGGGGCCTGCACGAGCTCCGGTCATGTGACAGCCAGAGCTAGTTCAGGCCCACCCACCTTCTCCTGCACAGTGTAGAGACGCTGACAGATGACGGAGAGAAGTGCTGTGTGATGGAGGTAAGTATGAACTCCCCCGATCACTGCAGCACTTGTTCTGCATTGAGGATGCAGTGCTGAAGTCATGGTACTGTATCCTCAATGCAGAATGCCCGCAGGATATCCGCACGACATTCCGCAAATAAACTGCAGCATTGAAACAGACAAAGTTGTGCTGCGGTTTTCTGGGAGCTCCTGTGGAATCTCCTGCGGATATAACCACAGGACACTTTCCCTCGTGGGCACATAGCCTAAGGCTGTATATATACTGTATATACACCTTCCAGCAGAGCACACACCTCTATATAAGCCCATACGAACAGCCCATGCCACCTCTGTAACGCCCAATTACGCTAGCTCACACTATCCAAACTTAATAAAAAGATATTGGTAGTCTATAAAAAGATATAAAATGGTAATGAAATGCTAACAAAGAGCAATAATGAGATATCAAAGTTAATAAAATATTAAAGTCAATAAAAGAAAATATATTTTTCAAGGAATATTTATATTAGAACACACTTTTAATATCATTTATACTGCTGAATTTCTGATAGAGACATTCAGGTCTTGATTCGCATCACATAACTTATTTATTCAGTCATGGGGTCTCGGCGTTGTGAAAAAAATATTACAAAAACAGTATTTCGACCCTAAAAATGTTGGTTCCTGTGGCGGTGCTGAAAATCTATTCCGTGTAGCACGCAATCAACGTATTAAAAAGACAGAGGTGCTTAATTGGCTGAATAATCAACATGCATATACTTTACACAAACCAGTGAGAAAAAGATTTTTAACAAATAAGGTTATTGTGAGAGATATTGATACACAGTGGCAGGCTGACTTTGTCAGCATGATTGATTATTCCCATGAAAATGATGGTATAAGATATATTCTTACAGTTATAGATATCTTATCAAAATTTGCGTGGCCTTACCAAACAAGAAAGGAACAACTGTTGCAAGATCCCTCGAAATAATATTTGAAAATGATCAACGCATACCAAAGAAATTACAGATGGATCGTGGCAAAGAATTTATGAATAACGCCCTGAAACGTGTATGTAAAATATATAAAATTCATCAATTTTTTACAAGCAATATTGTAAAAGCAGCCTTGGTAGAGCGATTTAATCGTACATTAAAAACACAAATGTGGCGCTATCTCACGAAAGATAACACTTTTAGGCCCCCTTCACACGTCAGTGATTCTGGTACGTATGTGCTTTTTTTTTTATACGTACCAGAATCACTGACATACGCAGACCCATTATAATCAAGGGGTCTGCTCACACATCAGTGATTTTTCACTGAATGTGTCTCCGTGCAGCGTACACCCGTAGCCGTGATTCTGTCCGTTTTTTTCTGGTATCACCGATGACCCACGAACCACACTATGGTGTGATCCGTGTGTGATCCGTGAAACACGTACCAGAAAATCATGGACATATTAAATATTTTCAACTTACCTTGCCTGTGATTCGCTGTGCAGCCTCCGCTCTCGGCAGCTCCTGCCTGGCTCATGAATATTCATGAGAGCAGAAATAGCTGACCAGGAAGTAGCTGCTGAGATTGGTGGGCGGACGCTGGAGAGACGATGAGTTCAGCACCATGGACAGCAGGAGCGAAGGCAGTTGAGTAATGTCCATATGCAATCACGGATTGCACATGTACAACCCACGTGTGCCGTGAATCACGGAACATGGAGGAACATGTGCGTGTTTTACACGTCAGTGAAGAACATCAGTGTTTTTCACTGACGTGTGAAGCGGGCCTTCGGTACATTGAAATTTTACCTGATCTGGTGTATAGCTATAATCATAGCTATCATACTGCAATTCGATGTAGACCTGTTGATGTGACAAAGCGTAACTCACTACAAATCTGGAAAGATGGTAATAATTGCAAGCTTTCGAGACTACTCAGGTCTCTTCATCAGGCATGGTATAACAGAAAATCTGAAGAGTCACATATTTATACACAACAGGACAGTCCTGTTGTGTATAAATATGTGACTCTTCAGATTTTGTGTTATACCATGCCTGATGAAGAGACCTGAGTAGTCTCGAAAGCTTGCAATTATTACCATCTTTTCAGTTAGCCATTAAAAGGTATCAACCACTGAGGACTCTCAGTTCTTTTAAACAATTTTTTTATCCCTACTTGCTAACACGGTACAAAGATATATTTTACTTGTACAAATCTGGAAAAATATTTACGCTTCTAGTGTCAGTGCTAAGCCTATTAAACCGTCTTTAAAAATCGGTGGTCATGTGAGAGTGTCATGATATAAAGGTATCTTCATTAAGGGGTATGAACAAACGTACACGGATGAAATATTACGGCCATCAACACCAAATTTAAAAAAACCCTCTATAAAATTGCTGATTTAAACGGAGAAGAAATCAGTGGTTCATTTTATAAAGAAGAAATAAAAAAATACTTTTGGATGAGCATCACATCTACTGTGAGACTGTGACCGGGGTTATCTATGACGGCCGGTATGTCTCGCCCCGGTTGTGCTCACTCCATGATAGAAAGTAAATCCACTCTAGGGTTAATGCTGTTTCCCTACAGGCTGAAGGAAGGGTTAAATGGAAACAGGAACAAGGGCAGGTGTGCCGGGTGTGAGGGAGTGAACACAACTCCCTGAGTTCTCTGCTGGAGAGGCACATGTATATTGGTGTGGACTTTTGTTTGGACATTAAACCGTGTGCTGTGAAACTTAATGCCTGGATCCCGTGTCTTCTGCTGCGCAGCCGACCGTGCTACCTCACATATGGTGGAGAATGCGGGCATCCCAGCCGGTGAGGTGTAGCTTCCTTTTCTGGTGACCCGGTAGCACATGTCCTGGATTCAAGCGGCTATACTACGGCCCAAACCCAGCGACGCCATGGAGGACATACTAAAGCATTTGGCTCAGGCTAATGCACAGCAGCAACAGACCAATGCACACCTGCTCCAATCCTTGAAATCGCAGGACCAAAGACACCAAGAACAGCTGGTTCAGGCCAATGCACGTCAGCAGCAAGCCTTACAATTGCAGGAACAAAGACATCAAGAACAGATGGTTCTCCTGGCCAAGTCGATCCGTGCTGGACCGGCAGCAACAACCCCGGGACCGGGTGATGACGGCAGCGTCCGGAAAGCGGTGAGACAAGCGTTGCAAAAGATGACCCCGGGGGATGATGTGGAAGCGTTCCTGGCGGTGTTTGAGCGGGTGGCCGAGCGGGAAAAGCTGCCGACCCCCCAGTGGGCTGAGGTATTGTCGCCCTATCTGACGGGGGAACCCCAAAAAGCGTACCTGGACCTCTGTACCGAGGACGCCATTGACTATGTGACCCTAAAAGCCGAAATACTGGCACGGTTGGGGGTGAATACCTATGTACGGGCTCAGCGGGTAAATCAGTGGTTCTATGAGGAAGCCAAACCCGTACGCTCCCAGGCCTATGACTTGTTGCATCTTGTAAAAAAGTGGTTGCAGCCTGACACTCTGAGCCCGGCGCAGATGGTGGAAAGGGTAGTAGTGGATCGTTTTGTGCGCACTTTACCCGTCACCGTTCAACGGTGGGTAGGACAGGGTGACCCGAGTACCCTGGACCAATTAGTGTCCCTGGTAGAGCGACATGTGGCTACACAGGACTTGATACGGGACACTGAGACTTTGCGTACCGCCCGTCGGTCCGGCCCCTCCAAGCCTAGGGCCAAGGACCCACCGCCGACAACGGTGCAGGAGTCCCCTACCGTCCCGTCTGAAGCCGCGGCCGCCATTCCTGAGGTCCGGAAGGTTCTGTACCCTAAACGACAACCCGTAAAGGGGGTTTCCGTCCCCATTAGATGTTGGCGGTGCCAGCGGGTGGGACATATGGAAGCCCAGTGTCCACTCACCACGGAGCCCATGGATTGTGGGGTTACCCGGCGGGGTTCAATGTATGCTCAGGTGGTGTGTACCGCTGACCTGGTCTCCCCAGAGACGGAGCCCCACTTGTGCCAAATACAGGTGAATGGATGTCCGGTTACAGGACTGTTGGATTCCGGAAGCTTAGTGACCCTTGTGCGATCCACCTTGAGGGCTAAAGTAAAGGCCACAGGACGTACCGTGGGGGTGGTTTGCATACATGGGGACCGCCGAGACTATCCCACGGGGATTGTCACCATCACAGCACCTTGCGGTCAGGTGCAACATGAGGTGGGACTTCTTAACACTCTTCCTTATGACGTGATCCTAGGAAGGGATCTGCCCTATTTTTGGACTTTATGGAAGGGACCCCCTAAGTCTCCTCAGATATTGGTCAGTCCGGGACCTGAGCCCTACAATCCTGAATCCAGGACACCTGCCGTAGGGGTCCCCATGATAGGGACAGAATGTGAACCCGATAGGTCGCCCCTAGAGGTATTGGCAGGAGAGGCTGAGACGGTCGAACCCATCCCGGAGTTGGAGGCGTCCCCGGATACGTTTGGGACTGCCCAACTCCAGGACCCTACATTAATACATGCCCGGAGTCGGGTGACAGTAATTGACGGGGTGGCACAGCTGCCCGGTGCCCAGGTAAGGTACCCCCATTTCGCTCTTAAGCAGGATTTACTCTACCGGGTAGATGAAATACGGGGCGTGGGGGTAGAGCAGTTGGTGGTGCCCCAGCCGCATCGTCGGCGGGTCCTCGACTTGGCTCATAAACACCTGATGAGTGGCCACCTAGGGGTCAAGAAAATGCAGGAGCGAATATTGCAAAGGTTCTATTGGCCCGGGGTCTTTGGGGAGGTAAAACGGTTCTGCGAAACCTGCCCGGAGTGTCAGCTTACCGCACCCCTGACCCATTTTCGCAGTCCGTTGGTACCGTTACCCATTATAGAAGTCCCTTTTGAACGGATAGGGATGGATCTGGTGGGGCCCCTCGTAAAGTCCGCTTGAGGGCACCAACACATCCTAGTGATTGTTGACTATGCCACCCGGTATCCCGAGGCGATACCTCTCAGACATACTGCAGCAAAGCTTATAGCTCGGGAGTTGTTTGCTGTGTTCTGCCGGGTGGGGTTGCCCAAGGAGATCCTTACGGATCAGGGGACCCCATTCATGTCTAAAGTGACCAAAGAGCTATGCCGGCTACTCCAGATCAAGCAGTTGCGTACGTCTGTGTATCATCCTCAAACGGACGGTTTAGTCGAGCGTTTCAATAAAACCCTGAAAACCATGCTCAAAAGGGTGATTTCAAAAGACGGGAAAGACTGGGATATGATGCTTCCCTATTTGATGTTTGCCATCCGTGAGGTGCCACAGGCATCCACGGGGTTTTCGCCTTTTGAATTATTATACGGGCGACATCCCCGGGGATTGTTGGACCTGGCAAAGGAAACATGGGAGCAAGAGCCCACCCCCCATAAAAGTGTGATTGAACACATTTTGGGTATGCAGAACCGCATAAGCGCGGTCATGCCAATTGTGAAGGAGCATTTACAGGAGGCTCAGGCCGCGCAAAGCGGCCGCTACAATAGACAAGCCACCGTGCGGACCTTTAAACCCGGGGATCGGGTGTTGGTATTAATCCCCACGGCGGAGAGTAAATTCCTGGCTCAGTGGCAAGGCCCCTACGAGATAAAGGAAAGAGTCGGGGTGGTTAACTATAAAGTATTGCAGCCCGGTAGGCGGAAACCTGAACAAATATACCATGTCAACCTATTAAAACCTTGGCAGGAACGGGAAAGCCTGATGGCTGTTTTTTCCCCATCTCCCTCCTCTTCGGGTCGTTCACCTCCGGCTCCAGCGACCTCCGGAGAGGACGAACCGGAAGTAAGGATCGGAGAAGCCCTCACCAAGACTCAGAGGCGAGAGGCCAGACGGTTGGTTCAGCAGAACCCCGATGTCTTCTCCGAGCTGCCCGGTAGGACCAGTCTGATACGACATGATATTGTCACCGAGCCCCACCGGAAGGTACGCCTGAAGTCATACCGGGTACCGGAGGCTCGACGACAAGCCATATCGGAGGAAGTAAAGACAATGTTACGCCTGGGGGTCATCGAAAAATCCCGGAGTGAATGGGCTAGTCCGATTGTCCTAATACCAAAACCCGATGGCTCCTTAAGGTTCTGCAATGACTTTAGGAGATTGAACGAAATATCCAAGTTCGATCTCTACCCCATGCCCAGGGTGGATGAGCTGATTGATAGGCTGGGACAGGCGCGGTATTTTACCACGCTCGACCTGACCAAGGGGTACTGGCAGGTGCCACTGACGGAGTCCGCCAAGGAGAAAACCGCTTTTGTTACGCCGGAGGGTCTCTTCCACTATGTTGTCTTGCCTTTTGGGTTACATGGCGCTCCGGCCACGTTCCAGAGGTTGATGGACTTAGTGCTGGAACCCCACCAGGCGTATGCATCAGCGTACCTTGATGACATCATTATTTACAGCTCCGATTGGCAGACCCACTTGGAACAGGTACAAGCGGTGGTGGACGCGCTTCGAACAGCCGGATTGACAGCCAATCCCAAGAAATGTGCGTTGGGACTCACGGAAGCCCGCTACTTGGGCTACGTGATAGGCCAAGGAGTGATTAAGCCCCAAATTAACAAGGTTGAAGCGATCCAGAAGTGGCCTAGACCCCTGACCACGAAGCAGGTTAGGGCCTTTCTGGGTATCGTGGGGTACTACAGGAGGTTTGTAAAGGATTTTGCCGGACTATCAGCCCCCTTGACGGACCTTCTCAAAGGCAAGAAGTCCGTCATGGTGCGCTGGACTCCGCAGGCCGAGGACTCCTTCCGGGCCCTGAAGGGGGTCCTGTGCGGACAGCCCGTTCTCGTACACCCTGATTTCCGGAAGGAGTTCATAGTACAGACTGACGCCTCAGAGGTCGGCCTGGGGGCAGTGTTGTCTCAGGTGGTTCAGGGGGAGGAACACCCCGTCACCTTCTTAAGTAGGAAGCTCACCCCTCCCGAGCGGAATTATAGCGTAGTGGAGAAGGAGTGCCTGCGATCAAGTGGGCCTTGGAGTCCCTACGCTATTACCTGCTGGGATGGCAGTTTCGCTTGGTGACGGATCACTCTCCACTGGTCTGGATGAGGTCCGCCAAGGAACGGAATGCCCGGGTTACCCGGTGGTTCCTTTCTCTGCAGAACGTCCGGTTTGCGGTTGAACACCGGGCCGGTAGGTTGCAGGGCAACGCCGATGCCTTGTCCCGCGGCCCGTGTTTGATGGCGGGAGTTCAACCCCGCACGCTTGAACTGAGGGGGGGGTATGTGAGACTGTGACCGGGGTTATCTATGACGGCCGGTATGTCTCGCCCCGGTTGTGCTCACTCCATGATAGAAAGTAAATCCACTCTAGGGTTAATGCTGTTTCCCTACAGGCTGAAGGAAGGGTTAAATGGAAACAGGAACAAGGGCAGGTGTGCCGGGTGTGAGGGAGTGAACACAACTCCCTGAGTTCTCTGCTGGAGAGGCACATGTATATTGGTGTGGACTTTTGTTTGGACATTAAACCGTGTGCTGTGAAACTTAATGCCTGGATCCCGTGTCTTCTGCTGCGCAGCCGACCGTGCTACCTCACACTACAAAATTGAAAAGATTTTAAGAAAAAAACATATTAGCAGGTCAACGTATTTTCTAGTGAAATGGCTGGCCTAACAACAACATTTAACAGTTGGATTACAGAAGACCAGCTGACGGACGTATAAATCATGGAGGAGGGCTCATTTTATATAAACACTACCGTGTAATGCTTCTTCTAAAATGTACCCCAAAAACACGATATCAAATTATACCATCAAATTGGCAAAACCTGTACAGCTTTCTGGTCCGTTTGAAGTTGCACTCACCGAGATTCAATATCCGCATACATGGTATATGTTTAAGCAGAATGACGGAAATTTCTTTATAGCACGCCGCGGTGAAATATCTAAAGAATTTTATTTGAAATCAGGATTTTTTTTTTTTTTTTTTTTAAACCAAATTTTTATTTCTTTTCTTGTAATGGTAAAAAAGGGTACAGAATGAAGAAAATAAGGGTCAACAAATCAAAATATCAAATAACAGTCTCTACAATTTATCGATCAAATATTTGTCACGGTCATCAAATTTGCTCCTTCCCCTTCTTCGTCAATGTATATTTCCATTATTCAGTCTCCGCTACCCCCCTAGAAATCAGGATTTTATTCAAACATTACTGATCTCATAAGAGCCTTTAATGAGTGTATTGATGTTTTGAAGGTGGCACCCGATGGTTTTAAACTTTGATACGATGAGGTAAAGAGAAGTGTTACCATGTCAGACTCAGCAACGATACAATTTGCTCCAGG
Organism: Anomaloglossus baeobatrachus; assembly: GCF_048569485.1. NCBI lineage: Eukaryota > Metazoa > Chordata > Amphibia > Anura > Aromobatidae > Anomaloglossus > Anomaloglossus baeobatrachus. The sequence goes on along the minus strand of NW_027441789.1, from coordinate 749,850 downwards.
CCCGAAACTATCACGTATTTTAGGCCTACAACCCTTTATTGAGGCCTCTGTAGATTACACACGTCTAGAACAGAAGAAGTCGTATGCAGATAAAAAAAAGACGGATTTTATACATTATATGTGTACACAGATATAATTCAACATCAGCTTGTAGGTGACAGCTACGTGCAACTTCTGAGAACTGTTCAGGTAGCTGGTAAGAGCAGTGAAATTGTCACCATTCAGTACACAAGACCCGATTATGTACCCCTTTGAAAACAACATTTTGTTTCTGTGACAATCTCTATATTATCAGATCAGGGCACCCCTGTTAAATTCAAGTACGGAAAAAGTATTGTTCGATTGCATCTCAGACCGCGGAGGTGTTGACACAGAAAAATGGTGTCTCAGAGGGTATATGGTGACCCCACCATCTATGCCAGATATTACATAGCGCAATCGGGTCATGGATTACAGGTTTTTCGCGGTGATGAGTACATGTATGGTGCCGGTCTTGACGGAATTTTAAGAGGCCTTTTTAGAAGAGCCGTACCATTATTCAGGAGAGGACTGGAAATAGTAAAGCCTCATGTGAAGACGGCTGTCAAAAACATTGCTAAAGATGCGGTCACATCCCTCTCATCAGCTGTAATGAATCGAATAAACACACACCCACAGGAGGGCTCCGGCATAGTATATGTTGCTAAAAAACAACAAAAAAGAAAAAGATGTGTGCGCTATTCATAGCCCCCAATGCTAATGAATAAAAAACCCACCAAGAGACAAAACTGTCAGAAAAGAATAAAGGGGGCTTTACACGCTACGATATCGTTAATGTTTTATCGTCGGGGTCACGTCGTTAGTGACGCACATCTGGTGTCATTAACTGTATCGCAGCGTGTAACACTTACCAGTGACCTTAAACATCCTCCAAAGTGGTGAAAATCGTTCACCATGGAGAGGTCGTCCTAAAACCAAAAATTGTTAATGGTTTTTATAGATGTTGTTCCTCTTTCCTGCGGCAGCACACATCACTGTGTGTGACACCGCAGGAGCGAGGAACCTCACCTTACCTGCGTCCCGCCCACAATGAGGAAGGAAAGAGGTGGGCGGGATGTTCGTCCCGCTCATCTCTGCCCCTCCGCTTTGATTGGCCGGCTGCTTAGTGACGCCGCCGACCAGGTAAGTGCGTGTGACGCTGCCGTAGCGAGAATGTTCGCTGCGGCAGCGATCACACGATATCGCATGCACGACGGCGTCGGGTGCTTTTGCATACGATATCGCTAGCAATTGCTAGAAATATCGTAGCGTGTAAAGCCCGCTTAAGACGCTCTGTGGACAACATCTTCTAATCAACTATAATGGCTTTCGTACATGATGCTTCTGAAGAGTGCACAAAATCTGAACTGGATATTTTTGTCATTTCCCCTACGCAAACAAGTATCGACAAATCGCTTTTTGTAGAAGTACAACCTGTTGCGGCTCTGTCAGACAATGCCCCCCTGGAATTTTTCATATCTGGAAGCGATGAATATTATTATGATCTGAACAATACCCTACTGTATATAAATTGCCGTATCATGAAACAAGATAATACGGCTATCGGTGATGGTGTGCGTGTTGCATTTATAAATAACCCCCTGACAACATTGTTTAATCAGGTTGATATCACTCTGGGAGATCGCCTCATCTCGCAGTCAGATAACCTCTACAGCTATAGAGCGTACATTGAAACTCTTAAATTACAGCTCGCAAACACTATCGACTCAGTTTACCTCTGGATTGTTCTATAAAGACAGTGCGGGGCATCATAATGATCGGGCCTTGGATGGTCTAAATGCTGGATTTGTCAAAAGAGCGCGTATAACCGAGCACTCTAAGCCTGTGGATCTATTGGGGCCAATTTTTGGAGATGTATTTAATCAACCGAAGCTCATACTGAATGGGCTTGACCTCAAGATCAAGTTGTCGAGAAATAAGGACACTTTCTGTTTGATGTCTGGTGATGCGGAACCGTAAAAAGTGCAGATCTTACAAGCGTCTCTCTATGTGAAGAGAGTGCAAGTCTCTCCAGCTGTACGTTTAGGTCACAGTCAGGACCTACTATCCGCGACAGCCAAATACGCTATTGATAGGGCCTGCATGAAAGTATACAGTATTCCAGCCGGCACGCGAATTACAAACCACAAGAACCTCTTCTTGGGACGAATTCCAAAAACTGTTATATTGGGCTTTGTAGAGAATGAAGCCTTTAACGGGTCGTACAATAAAAACGCATTGTGCTTTCACTATTAGGCCCTGTGCCCACAGTGCTTTTTTTTCAGCACAAAAAAAGCAGCTTTTTTCTGTGCTTCTTTTCATGCTTTCATGCTTTTTTTCATGCTTCTTTTCATGCTTTCATGCTTTTTTTCTTGCTTCTTTTCATGCTTTTTTTCTTGCTTTTTTTCATGCTTCTTTTCATGCTTCTTTTCATGCTTTTTTTCCTGCTTTTTTTCATGCTTTTTTTCATGCTTTCATGCTTTTTTTCCTGCTTTTTTTCATGCTTCTTTTCATGCTTTTTTGTTACTATTGAATGCTTGTTTCAGCTCATTAAAGTTGGATGTGAAAAAAAGGTGTTCTGATATCATTTCCTTGTTCAGCCCATTTTTTTCAATCTCCATTTTGGAATAAAAGTGACAGGAAAATGATGATCTATTAGATCGTTTACCAGCACCGCTATTTACCGGCTCATGCAGGTGAATAGCGGTGCCGGGAATCAGGTGCTCGGAAATCACCGTTGCTATAGCAACCTGCTCATTAGGTTACTATGGCAACGGTGGTAGCGGTGATGTCACCGCTTACCAACCTGCAGTCTCTGCTAACTCATTGAGTGATTAGACAGCACGGGGATTTGAAGCGTTCTTCCTCCCCCGTGCTTTCTGATATAGCAGAGCTAGATCGGTGACAGAAGACCAGGATTGAGGAGGGGTGAGAGGGAGTAATAAAGATGGAGTCCCTAAGTGTGTCTGTGTATTTATTTTTAATAAAGTATTTTTTGTGTGGTGTTTTTTTTTAACCCTTTATTGGAGATTCTTAATATCCAAGTCAAACTTGGCTTCACATTAAGAATCTCGGGCTTAATACCAGCTGGTAAAACAAAGCTGGTATTAACCCCTTATTACCCAGCGTGCCACCTGGCACCATGTCCACTGGAAGAGTTGGATACAGCGCCAAAAGATGGCGCTTCTATGAAAGCACCATTTTCTGGGGCAGCTGCGGACTGCAATACACAGCGGGTGGCCCAGAAAGCTTGGGCCACTCAGCATTGCGGTTTCCAGTCCCCAGCTGTCTGGTTGTACCTGGCTGGACACAAAAATTGGGCTAAGCCCATGGAATTTTTTTTTTAATTTTTTGGCAAAAAAACTCAAGAAAAAAGGGCTTAACTGGATTTTTCATTGCCAGTGAAGGTAACACCAAGCAGGAGGGGTTAGCAGCCAGTAGCTGTTTAAGTTACCCTAGCAATAGAAAATGCAGCGAGAGCCTAAGCTTTTTTTTTTACCCCTAACCCTTTTGGGTTATGTGTTTGGTTTTTTTTGTTCTTTTTTTAATGAATTAAAAAAAAAAATCGACATGACACATCATCTGATCGGTTTGCCTTCTGATCAGATGATATTGGATTCAGGTCTTTGAACCTGACACAGGTTCAAGGACCTGAAACAGATTACACATCAGCTGATTGTCTAAAAGTCCCATGGGCTCCAGGAACCGCTGGTAAGCAGCTGATGCAATCACCTGATAGCATCACCCGATCGTTTACGTCCAGGGAAGATCAGCTGATTCATCATCTGTTTATTAAAAAGCCGGCAGGCTTTTCACCGATGGACGTAATCAGCTGCTTACCGGCGGGTTCTGGAGCCCATGGGACGTGACCCAGGAGACTGCAGAGAGGTGAGTAAGGTGAAGAGTTCATCCCAGCAGCGGATCTCCAGGAAACCCCGGTGATCCTCCTACATGAACTGTATTCACCTTGTGACATCCCCGGACCTCCCTGTAGAGTGGTGTTGGTAAAACACTGCAAGAACACTGAATGTCTGGTGCACGGCACAAGGTGAACACAGTTCATGCAGGAGGATCACCGGGGTTTTTCGGGGTTCACCTTGACGTCAGCGGGGGTTGCCTGCATTTATGTGGCATAGGCTGTGCACCAGGCATTCAGTATTCTTGCGGTGTTTTACCGCGACATCTCTTTGCAGGGAAGTCCGGTGATGTCAGGAGGTGAATTCAATTCATGCCGGAGAATTACCGGGGGCTTTCCTGGAGATCCCCCGCTGGGATGAACTATTCACCTTGTGACGTCAGCGGGGGTCCCTGCATTGTTTACCGCGACATGTCGCTGCAGGGAAGTTCGGGGATGTCACAAGGTGAATACAATTCATGCAGGGGGATTACGGAGGAACGCCCCCCGCATTCCTGGAGATCCCCGCTGGGATGAACTCTTTACCTTGTGACATCAGCGGCGGTCCCTGCATTGTTTACCGTGACACCTCGCTGTATAAGTTCGGGGATGTCAGGAGGTGAATACAATTCATGCAGGAGGATTACTGGGGTATTTCCTGGAGATCCCCGGCTGTGATGAACTCTTTACCTTGTGACGTCAGCGGGGGTCCCTGCAGAGGTGTCGCGGTAAACAATGGGAGATAAGATAACAGCTGCTGACGCTGGCTATGTGGCTTTCTTCTATGAAGGAATCTACATAGCCATAGCTTTCTTTTCTCCCTAAAAACGCCCAAACGCATAAAATATAAAGCAACGTGGGCATTACACATGCGTTTTTTCTTGCTTTTTTCCCTGACTCCATTGAAGTCAATTGGGGAAAAAAGCAGGAAAAAACGCTAAAACAATTGACATGTTGCTTCTTTTTTCAGCAAGAAAAAAAGCAACTGAAAAAGAAGCAACGTGGGCACAGCAAGTCCCGATTCTCATAGACTTTGCTGGGATGCTTTTTCCTTGCTTTTATTGATTTAAAAAAGCAATGAAAAACGCTAGAAAAAACGCTGTAAAAACGCCCTGTGGGCACAGGGCCTTACAATGTAAGCCATGCAGCGGTTTACCTGGGTGGCCAACAGATTCCAGCCCGCCCTTTCCAACCTAATTTCAATGATGCTTTAGCCATCCACGAATTTATGTCTTTGACACATGTTTCTGGCAGTTTTAAATCTCATCATGCTCTGGCGATAGATCGTGAAGAATTTATGGCCGGGTTCACATTGTTTGCATTTGATTTATCACCAAATCAAAAGCCTGGTGGTCGTTTTTCGCTCGTTAAATCGAGTAACCTGCATGCTGAAGTGCGGTTTGCGCTACCTACCCCGCATAGAGAAAATATGATAGTATATGCTCTCAACACAACTATACTTCAAATCAACCACAGAAGAGAAGTATTATTTGATTACATCAAATTATGGATAACTTCCATTTCACAAACCTGTTGAAGTCTGATCGTTATGCAGAATGCATATTTGCTGGTGTGTTTCTGTGTGATTTGCTACCGGCATATAGAGTGACCCAGAGACACGCTGCCTACATTGTGAATACAGACAGTTCCGGTCAAAGTGGGAGACATTGTATATTGATTGTACTTTGGGATGATAAGAAGGCAATATTCTTTGACAGTTACGGGTGTTCACCGACAAGTGTTTTATTTCCTGATGAGTTTGTAACCTTCTTAAATAGAAACAGTGAACTATATTCTTTTCAATCCATTCAGATTCAGGACACATTTAGCAAAGTATCTAGACATTACTGTGTTTACGTTTTGTACCATATAGCGCGGGGAGTGTCATTCAATAAAATATTACAATGCTTTAGTAATGATTTAAAAGCAAATGACAATATTGTGTCTGATTTTGTCGCGTCTCTTTTACTTGAGCATTCGATCAATTCAGGATGTCTTTATAAGCAGCTTTGTATGCCCCTATGCCAAGTAGTCAGAAGTGATCATAAAAAATAAAGTTAATATATGTTGATTAAATGGGTTTATCTATAAGCAGATATAGATATTTCTCTGTTTCAAAAAGACAACATATGTATGGCATCTGGCTATGAGCAGCTTTGAGAGCGAGAGTCTCATTGTATTGGTAAGGGTGTGTGAAGTATGTGAAGATGGTTGTGATCAGATATGAGGTCCTCTTTGTATCTAAATGAACAGGTTTGATACACTTATTGTAATTGTAAGAAACTTGTCGTGCTGGTAAGGCTGTAATGTGCAACTGAATGTAATTAAATTCTGAGCAATAAACTTTTTACATTTTGATATTGTGTCTGTCTTTCATTTTATACACAATATAAACACAAACTTTCTACATGGGTGCTATAAGAAATGCTTTACACTATCAGAATTAGTGTTATAAGAAATGCTTTATAGCATAAGACGCGTAATAGTATAATTGGCCACATACATAATATGCCCAATCAAATCAATTACACTATCAGAATGACTTCTGCATCAAAACCTCAGTGAATAAAATGGCAAGATTCCAATCAATTACACTAAATCAGATTTCTGTATCATAATCAGTGAATAAAATGGTGTGATCCTAATCATTTACACTATCAGGATTACAGTATCAAATTCCTAATCAAAAGCCTATAACATACAGGGAATGTAGAAATCAGATAGCACTTGGAATGTTAGGGGAGGGGAGTGGGTGTGTTTAATACACTTAGATAGGGGCGGGGCACCTGTCAGATTTCTTTTTGACGAGACATATGTACCCCTTACTACTGCTTCCTGACACTTTTTCCCCTTCCTCTTCTTCTGTTACCCAGCTACCTACTTCTGGGTCTTTAACTTCCCCACCTTCACCCTCCTCCATAATACTGGCCCCAGCCAGAGAAAGCTCAGTGAGCTCTAAACTCCTCTCCAGGTTTGCAATGCTCCTGAGTGTTGTGAGCTGCATATTTAGATCAGTTACCTGGGCTTCTAAATATATAAGACACTGACATCGGGCGCAGACATATTCACCCTTGAATGGCTGTTCAAGGCATGCAACATCTCACAAGACGCACATGTGGTAGCATTGTCCATCGAGCACATACTAAATGGGGATAAACAGAACAGATAAAAACAATGGAAAACTATAAAAAGTAACATCAAACTATGCTTGTGTCAAACTATGATATTGTGTTCAACTGTGTTATATACTAAAGGCCGCTTTACACGCTGCGATATCGTGACCGATAGCTAGCGTGGGTACCCGCCCCCATCGGTTGTGCGACATGGGCAAATGGCCGCCCGTGGCGCACAACATCGCCCAGACCCGTCACACTACTTACCTGCCCTGCGACGTCGCTGTGACCGGTGAACCGCCTCCTTTCTAAGGGGGCGGTTCGTTCAGCGTCACAGCAACGTCACAGCTGCGTCACTGATCCGGCGCCCAATAGAAGCGGAGGGGCAGAGATGAGCGGGACGTAACATCCCGCCCACCTCCTTCCTTCCGCATTGCGGGCAGGAGGCAGGTAAGGAGAAGTTCCTCGTTCCTGCGGTGTCACACGTACCGATGTGTGCTGCCGCAGGAACGAGGAACAACTTCATTACTGCTGCAGCAACGATATTAGAGAATGGACCTCCATGTCACCGATGAGCGACTTTGCACGTTTTTGCAATGATGCAAAATCTCTCAAAAAGGTGTCACACGCAACGGCATCGCTAAAGCGACTGGATGTGCGTCACAAATTCCGTGACCCCAACGAGTTTGCTTGAGCGATGTCGCAGCGTGTAAAGCGGCCTTTAGTTTGTAGCCAGCACTTAAATTGCAACCTTAAAAGGCTCAGCAGCCCTCGCTTGGTGTGACCGGCATTTGTAATTCTCTAAGCAGCTAGCAATGCAAATAATGAATCACCTGACACAAATCACAAGACGTCCTCCTTTTGTTTACCTGTCACAGTAACAGAGATATTGCAGATATATAATACCCCAGATAACTTAAACAGTTACACAGTTATCCCAAATATGATATTGTATTCTATTATTATATGCACTTGCTTTGCAGCCAGCACTTAAATTGCAGCCCTACCCGCTCATGAGCCCTTGATTGGTGTGACTATAGAAGAAAACATTTTTTATTAAATTCCAATTTTGGATTATATTTTGGTGCACAACACTATACTACAGGTCAATAATAGGTATATAGAGCCGGAAGTGCAGCCCCTGCCCACTGCACTTGTAATTCATTAGCAGACAATTTCAACTATGGATTTCTCTAAAAAAAAAAAAATTAATTTCTACTAGAAAGTAGTTATTCAAAATAACTGTCACTTGGTATACAGGTCATTACATTGGCGTATAAAATACTGATGACATTCTCTTTAAAGTGCAAATTTTGGGTGTCAGGTTATTGGGATAATTTAGTAAGTATTTAAAATAATAGTCCCCTTAGAACCTATAATCTGTGTATTATGGAATAGAGAAGGGAGTCAGTTCCCGATGATTATGAGAAAACTACTAAACTTAGCAAAAAGTGATTTTAGAAACTCGATCACATCAGATGTTCCCACAAAGAAGGAATGGAACGTAGATGGAAATAGTAATTTGTAATATGAACATGTTTATTATTGTAGTATAGAGACGTTACAGACATTGTTCAGACATGGAGATTGTGCGCTGAAAGTAACTGTAATGAATGGCAGATCGCTGAGATTGGGAGTTAGGAAGAAGAGAGAGAAGGAATGTTGGGTAGTTTTGGGAAAGGTTGTAATACTCTTGTCCGTATACTGAATATATAAATATATAACAATGTGAAATGTTCAATGCACATGGAATATGGATTTTTATTTGATTTTTAGAAAACATAGTTACTTACATAGTTACTAAGGTTGAAAAAAGACCTTGGTCCATCTAGTTCAACCTTCCTCCACCAGTTCTACATTTGGTCACTAAGTCATTTATAACCAACAATGTTTTGTGTACTGAGGAAATCATCCAGCCCTTTTTTAAAAGCTGTTATAGTATCTGCCATTACTACCTCTTGTGGTAGGGTATTCCACAGTCTGACTGTTCTAACTGTAAAGAACCCTTTCCTGTTTAGCTGTCGGAATCGCTTTTCTTCCACTCGCAGTGAGTGCCCCCTAGTCCTTAGTATTGTCTTTGGAAGAAATAAGTCATGTGCCAGTCCTTTATAGTGACCACACATGTACAAACGTCTATTAGTAACTGTATATATATTTTAATCCTAATGTAATGCCTTTACTTTGACTATCTCTTTTGTGTTTTCTTCTGCAGTTTGTCAAATATATGTTTTCTCCCCATATGATTTTTTCTTACTGGTCAACAAATTACAATTTTCAAGTAAAATATTTCTAAACTTGTAGGTATGATAATGGCTTCTACTAGTAGGAATTTTTTGATCTTCACAAAGATGTGTGTAAAATATTTCTCACATTCTAAACATGAAAAGTGTTTTCCCCTGTGTGAGGTCTGTAATGTGTGAGATGATTTGATTTATCTATAAAATATTTCCCAGATTCTGAACATTAACCCTTTAACGTCCTAGTGGTCATATTGTTAATCTCCCACTGCTGCTGCCATTGATTTATACGGCTGAGATGTGTGCCTGCTAGGCACAAGCGGAATTGTTATCCGCCCATGCAGTTTAATCCCTTCAAAGGCGATGTCAATAAGTGACAACGTCATTATAATCGCGATAAACATTTAACTCACTACCGATAACGGAAGTCACGTGACGTGATCATGTGACTTCCAGTGGTTGTCACGATAGCACAGGGTCATTTCATGACTTCTGTAGCTCACGTGACTCACTTACTGTTTCACTCGGCCGAGGGCTGGATGAGACAGGAAATGAGCATATCCGGTGTTCACAGCTGTGTAGCTGTGAGCAGCAGATATGGAAGAATGATCAGATTGCTGATCCATATAGTCCCCTAGGGGACCTAGTAAAATAAAATAAAAAAAGTTTAAAAATTTAAAAAAATAAAAAAACCTAAACGTTCAAATCACCCCCCTTTCGCCCCTTTGAAAATTAAGGGGTAAAAAAAAAAATAAAAAAAAAAAAAAAATTATATATATATATATATATATATATATATATATATATATATTGTGAGACTCATGTGGGATTAGTGGATGAGGGCAGGTATATCTCACCCCGGTATCGGTCCTATGTGACTTAGCCTGGCCAGGATCACCTGGCTACTAATGGATTAATGGGAGGTGAAGGACGGAGGTAAAAGGAATCTGGGAAGTTGGGGGAGGGTCTCCATCTGGGAACACAGTAAGCCTGTCTGTGTAGGAGACACTTGTGAGGAGCAGTGCCTGATGTTTGTATGGTTTAGCTGGAAGGGAGAAGCCCTCCAGTTGGTAGTTAGGATAACACCGTGTATAGTTAGTGCCGGACAGGCAAGGATTTATTTTGTTGGTGTTTTTTTTCTTTTTGTTTATGCTTCACTGCAATAAACCTGACCAAGCGTCAGTTACACCTTGAATTCGGCTGTCTGCCTGAGGTGAATACGTGCCCTTTGAACCCAGCAAAGGCGATCCCGGAGCGTGTTATCACAATATATATATATATATTGTGAGGTAGCAGCGTTGCTTGGGCAAAAACGTGAGGCAGGGAGGCAGCAGCGTGTTCACACCAACAGTCTATTTATTGTTGCAGCATAAATAGATCCAATTTCCCATTGTCAAAGTCTCTTCCGGATCACAGCCGGTGCATATAGACAAATTCTTTGCATCAAAAAGTCTTGTTACCTTAGGACCCCGTTAACCGCAGGGATCTGTGTAAGGTTCTCCTAGGCTCACACTCTTGGCCTGTGTTCACTCCACACAGAGCCAGCCCAGCTCACACGGCGTGTGTTAGCTTCACCAAGCCTGGCTCTCAACTGAGACACACCCTGCTGTGCTCTGCATGATTTTAAACGAAAATGCCGGACATGAGGATTGCTACAAAACCTGGACTGGGAGGAGGGATCTGTCTCCCTGTTACCCTTTGTGCTATACTCCCAGTAATAGCTATAGCAAACTCAGAGGGTTTCCAGACACATTCTGGGGGACACATAGCGGTCTTCAAATATTACCCCTGTCACTGCCTCACATATCCCCCCCCTCAGTTCAAACGGACGGGGTTGAACTTTTGCCAACATACAGGGACCTCTGGACAGGGCATCCGCATTGCCCTGCAACCTACCAGCCTGGTGTTCCACAGAAAAGTGAAAGTTCTGCAAGGAGAGAAACCACCTGGTGACTCTAGCATTTCTCTCCTTAGCATTCCTCATCCAGACCAAAGGGGAGTGGTCTGTCACCAGGCGAAAGTGTCGCCCCAGCAGGTAGTAGCGTAGGGATTCCAGAGCCCATTTGATGGCCAGGCACTCCTTCTCCACTATGCTATAGTTCTTCTCTGCCGGGGTGAGTTTTCTACTCAAATAGGTGACCGGGTGCTCTTCTCCATCTACCTCCTGGGACAGAACTGCACCCAGACCCACCTCAGAGGCATCTGCCTGTACTATAAACTCCTTTTGAAAGTCAGGGTTGACAAGGACAGGCTGACCACATAGGACTACCTTTAGCCCCTGAAAGGCTTCCTCTGCTTGTGTATTCCAGTGGACCATGACTGACTTCTTCCCTTTTAAAAGATCGGACAAAGGCGCCGACCGTCCAGCAAAATTGGGTATGAATCGTCGGTAATACCCCATTATACCCAGAAAGGCTCTTACCTGTTTTGTGGTAAGGGGACGAGGCCAGTTTTGAATGGCTTCGATTTTGTTTACTTGTGGCTTGATAACCCCTTGGCCTATCACATACCCCAAGTAACGGGCTTCTTTGAGACCCAAAGAACATTTGCTTGGATTCGCCGTCAGACCAGCAGCTCTGAGCGAATCCACTACCGCTTGTACCTGAGATAAGTGGGTGCTCCAGTCACTGCTATAGATGATGTCATCCAAATATGCGGAGGCATATGGTTGATGGGGTTCTAACACTATGTCCATTAATCTCTGAAACGTGGCCGGAGCCCCATGTAAACCAAATGGCAAGACGACATAGTGATAGAGCCCCCCTGGCGTGACAAAAGCGGTCTTTTCTTTTGCCGCCTCTGTCAGCGGCACCTGCCAGTAACCTTTAGTGAGATCGAGAGTCGTGAAGTACTGGGCCCGTCCCAGTCTCTCTATCAGCTCGTCGACCCTGGGCATGGGATACATATCAAACTTTAATACCTCATTTAACTTTCGGAAGTCATTACAGAATCTTAAAGAACCGTCTGGTTTCGGGATCAGCACAATGGGACTGGCCCATTCGCTCGTGGATTTTTCAATAACCCCTAGTTGGAGCATCTTTTTTACCTCCTCCGCAATGGCTTGCCTACGAGCCTCTGGTACCCGGTATGGCCTCAGGCGTACCCTTACTTGAGGCTCGGTGACAATATCATGGTGGATTACGGTTTTTCGGCCGGGTAGGCTTGAGAACACATCCGTATTCCGCTGCACTAATCTCCGAGACTCCCGTCTCTGCTGTTTTGAGAGAGAATCCCCTATCCTCACTCCCAATTCATCATCAGGGGACTCCTCCTTTGTTGTTGTCAAGGCACCTGAAAAGGTTACGTCAGCCACCATACATTCCCTGTCTTTCCACGCCTTCAGCAGGTTTACATGGTAGATTTGCTCTGGTTTTCTTCTACCTGGCTGATACACCTTATAGTTTACTTCCCCCACTTTCTCCCGGATCTCATAGGGACCTTGCCATTTGGCTAACAACTTACTTTCTGCAGTAGGTATTAGAACTAAGACACGATCTCCCGGTTTAAAAGACCTGATGGAGGCCTTTCTATTATACTGAGTACTTTGGGCTGCCTGAGCATCCAGCAAATGCTCTTTAACAATGGGCATTATTGCTGTGATACGATCCTGCATACCCATAACGTATTCCACTGTGCTTTTGTGAGGGGTGGGCTCCTGTTCCCAAGTTTCCTTAACTATATCCAGCAGTCCCCGCGGATATCTGCCATACAGTAACTCAAATGGCGAGAACCCGGTGGAAGATTGTGGGACCTCGCGGATAGCGAACATTAAATAGGGTAATAACATGTCCCAATCTTTCCCCTCTTTGGAGACCACCTTTTTCAACATAGCCTTCAGAGTTTTATTAAAACGTTCCACTAGACAATCAGTCTGGGGATGGTACACTGACGTGCGTAGCTGCTTGATCTGGAGGAGTTTGCACAGTTCCTTTGTAATTTTAGACATAAAAGGGAGTGCCCTGATCGGTCAGGATTTCTTTGGGTAACCCCACGCGACAGAACATAGCAAACAACTCCTGAGCAATAAGCCTCGCCGAGGTGTGACGCAGTGGAATGGCCTCCGGATAACGTGTCGCGTAATCCATCACTACCAGGATGTGCTGGTGACCACGGGCTGATTTTACAATGGGTCCGATCAGATCCATAGCAATCCGCTCAAAAGGCACCTCTATAATGGGTAAAGATATCAGAGGACTACGGAAACGGTGCGTTGGTGCGGTCAACTGACAAACTGGGCAGGACTCACAGAACCTCTTAATTTCTGCGCCGACCCCTGGCCAGTAAAACCGCTGAAACATGCGCTCCCGCGTTTTCTCTTCACCTAGGTGCCCACTCATTAGGTGGTTATGAGCCAATTCCAAGGTTTGACGGCGGTACGGCTGAGGGACCACCAACTGTTCCACTATTTCCCCCCGGATTGTATCAACCCGATAGAGCAACTCTCGCTTTAGAGCCATGTAGGGAGTTTCCAGCCTAGCACCAGGCCGCTGGGGTACCCCATCAATTACCTGTACATTTCCACGTCCAGGAGCCAATGTGGGGTCCCGGAGCTGTGCTGTTCCGAAATTATCTGGAGACACGTTCAACTCCGGGATTGCCTTGGGTGGCTCAACCTCTCCTGCCATTACCTCTAGGGGGAACCTAGCAGGGTTACACTCTGTCCCTATACTGGTGACCCCTACGGCAGGTATCCCTGAGTCGGGATCGTCCGGCTCAGGGCCTGGTTCAATCATACACCTCGGAGGGCTAGGTCGCCTCCCACATAATGTCCAGAACAGGGGCAAGTCTCTTCCCAAAATAACAGCATATGGAAGTCTTTTCATCAGCCCCACTTCATGTTGAACCTCTCCACACGAGGTAGCAATGGTGACCCTTTCCATAGGGTATTCACGTAGGTCTCCATGAATACAAAGTACCCCTACTTTATGTCCCGTAGGGTTTTCCCCAGAGACCAAGGAGGCATGTACAAGAGTCACTAAACTTCCTGAGTCCAACAAAGCCTCTGCTGTATAGCCATTAACACGTACTTTGCAGAGATGGGGCTCCTCCCCCATAGTAACAGTGCTTACGGTACAAACAGTATGGGCATACATTGATACCCGGCGAGCGTACCGGCAGTCCATGGGTTCTGATGTGAGTGGGCACTGTGCCATCACATGCCCGAGCTGATGGCACCGCCAGCACATAACAGCAGAGGTGTCCCTGTTTCGGGTGTCTGACTTTGGGGAACCGGGACTCCGGCTGACCTTAGTCTGGGGTTTACTCTCTGCCAGGGCTGAAGACGGGTCAGCACCCGAGGAGGGACGGGAGTCTTTTACCAACTGTGAAGGGGGCGTATCCCTACGGAGTGCTCGCCGTGAAGCAGAGTCCCGGACCAACTCCTGGGTAGCTGTGTAGCGTTCCACCAAATTCACTAGCTGGTCTAGGGTACCTGGGTCCCCCTGTCCCACCCACCGTTGAATGGGGGCTGGCAAAGTCCGCACAAACCGTTCAATCACCACCCGCTCAATCATCTGTCCGGGGTTCAAGGTCTCCGGCTGCAGCCATTTTTTTACAAGGTCCAGTAAGACATGGGCCTGTGAGCGTGCAGGTTTTCCCTCCTCAAAGGACCACTGATTCACTCGTTGGGCCCGGAGATAAGTGTTAACCCCCATTCGTGCAAGGATCTCACCTTTCAGTGTGCCATAGTCCTTGGCATCCTCCGTGCTGAGATCCAGGTAGGCTTTTTGGGGTTCACCTACCAAGAACGGGGCCACGACATCAGTCCAACGGTCGATAGACAATTTCTCTCGCTCAGCGGTCCTCTCAAACACGGAGAGAAAGGCTTCTGGGTCATCCTCCGAACTCATCCTCGTAAGTGCTGCCCTTACTCTGTCCTGGGCCGCAGGAAGGACTGGATGACCTGGAGTTACCGCTGGGAGCGCTTCTCGCAGAGCAGAAAGCTGCTTAGCCAACAAGCTGTTTGTCTCCTGTTGCTGAACGAACGCCCGCTGGAGCTGGACATTGGTTTGTTGCTGCTGAGCATTAGCCTGGGCCAGCTGCTTTACAAGATCCTCCATAGTGGCTGCTGAGTTAAACTGTAACTTTGCAGGCTTGATCATAAACATGTGAAAACTGGGTTGTTGCCCCTAGCAACCAGGCTGCAACGCCTGTAAGCTTCGTGGACCCGCCGATCCACCGCAAACAGTCAGTAAAAAAAAATAAAAAATCCTTTTTTTTTTTTCCCCCGGGTAAGTTTCTCTTAGGCCATTGCCCTTAGCAACCAGGCTGCCATGCCCGCATTCTCCACCATAATGTGAGGTAGCAGCGTTGCTTGGGCAAAAACGTGAGGCAGTGAGGCAGCAGCGTGTTCACACCAACAGTCTATTTATTGTTGCAGCATAAATAGATCAAATTTCCCACTGTCAAAGTCTCTTCCGGATCACAGCCGGTGCATATAGACAAATTCTTTGCATCAAAAAGTCTTGTTACCTTAGGACCCCGTTAACCACAGGGATCTGTGTAAGGTTCTCCTAGGCTCACACTCTTGGCCTGTGTTCACTCCACACAGAGCCAGCCCAGCTCACACGGCGTGTGTTAGCTTCACCAAGCCTGGCTCTCAACTGAGACACACCCTGCTGTGCTCTGCATGATTTTAAACGAAAATGCCGGACATGAGAATTGCTACAAAACCTGGACTGGGAGGAGGGATCTGTCTCCCTGTTACCCTTTGTGCTATACTCCCAGTAATAGCTATAGCAAACTCAGAGGGTTTCCAGACACATTCTGGGGGACACATAGCGGTCTTCAAATATTACCCCTGTCACTGCCTCACAATATATATATACACACATTTCGTATCACTGTGTTCAGAAACGCACGATATATCAAAACATAAAATCACTTAATCTGATCGGTAAACTGTGTAGCGGGCAAAAAATTCCAAACACCAAAATTAAATTGTTTGGTCGCTACAAATTTTGCGCTAA
Source organism: Anomaloglossus baeobatrachus (assembly GCF_048569485.1). Taxonomy (NCBI): domain Eukaryota; kingdom Metazoa; phylum Chordata; class Amphibia; order Anura; family Aromobatidae; genus Anomaloglossus; species Anomaloglossus baeobatrachus. The sequence goes on along the minus strand of NW_027441789.1, from coordinate 733,619 downwards.
ATGCAATAACAGGCAATCAAAACGTAGCATCTGTGCAAAAGTAGTACCGTTAAAAAAACGTCAGCCTAAGACGCACAAAATAAGCAGTCACTGAGCCATAGATCCCGAAAATTGAGAACGCTACGGGTCACGGAATATGGCGTAAAACGTACACCACTTTTTTCGAACAAACTTCAGATTTTTTTTAACCCCTTAGATAAAAGTAAAGCTATATATGTTTGGTGTCTACGAACTCGCACCTACCTGAGGCATCACACCGACACATCAGTGTTACAATATAATAAACAGTGTGAATAAAATATCTCAAAAACAATAATGCTATTGCACTTTATTTTGCAATTTTTCCGCATTTGGAATTTTTTTTCCGTTTTCCAGTACACTACATGGTAAAACTCATGGTTTTATTTAAAAATACTACTTATTCTGCAAAAAAAGACCTCACATGACCATATTGACTGAAAGATAAAAAAGTTACGACTATCGGAAGAAGAATCGCGAAAAAAAAAAACGGAAAATGCAAAATTGGCCAGTCGTGCAGGGGTTAAAACGGCTTCTTCACTGTGTGAATTTCTTGGTGAATAACAAGATGACATTTCTGTGTAAAACATTTCCCACATTCTGAACAGGAGTATGGCTTCTCACCTGTGTGAAGTCTCTGGTGTCTAACAACTTGTGATCTACTTGTAAAACATTTCCCACATTCTGAACATGAATATGGCTTCTCCCCTGTGTGAGTTCTGTGATGTGTGGTAAGATTTGATTTAACTGCAAAACCTTTTCCACATTCTGAACAACAAAAAGGCTTTTCCCCTGTGTGAAGTTTCTGGTGATCAACAAGACTTGATTTCCAGGTAAAATGTTTCCCACATTTTGAACATGAAAATGGCTTCTCCCCCGTGTGAGTTCTCTGATGTCCAACAAAAACTGATTTCTGTAAATAACATTTCCCACATTCTGAACATGAATATTTCTTCTCCCCTGTGTGAGTTCTTTGGTAACTAACAGACTCTGAAGAAACTCCTATATCCCATGTGTGAATTTTTTGATGGATTTTTTTAATTTCTGGAGTTGAAAATGGCTTCTTTGCTGTAAGAGCACTTTGATTTTTAATGACCCTTTTGCCACATTTATTTTTCTTAATAGTCTGTGATGAATCAGAAGGTAAGACTTGTTTAAAACAAGCAGATGATAGATCTTTGCTGTGAAGGGAAGATGGTATATTTGGAATAATGGCATTCACTTCAGTTATATCTTGTATGATGTTAAGGTCATCTGATGTAAAAGTTGAAGATGTCAGTTGTGTTTCTGATCTCCTGGTACAGACATCTGGCAAGAATAAAAATTGTTTTTAATAATATATATAAAAAATGTAAGTATATAATTTGTAAAATAGCTGAAGAAATTGTGAGTTATTTAGCAAAGTATGATAATTTACTGAAACAAAAATCATTCACAATCTAACAGTGGACGTCAGAGCAGGAACCAGTAGACCATGATGTTCAACCCTTTTTGTTAATTTTGCCTCCCAAATATTGAAATAATAATCCACTAAATAATGTTTTCTAGGCCAAATTTTTACCAAAAAACTACTATTCCATCAGTGGAAAAACAGAGTGTTTTCACATTGGTTGTATCGGAAAGACTATTGAAAAGAGATATGGCCTCATAATCCTATCCAGCAAAATCTGTCCTCTCAAAGCCAAATGTCTTTGATGTTTCTCAGCCTTGCAGTGGCCCAAACACTGTTAGTATCCACATGTTTGTCATTTCCACAGGGAAGAAACCGCATAAATATTTACAGTTCGCGTGTCTCCTGGAGCACAAGCCGGGCACTATGTATTGGGCAATAAAATGACATATTTACTATTTTCACTATGCAACATCTACTCCATGCTAATTTCCATAAACTGCTTGTAGAGTCAAAATACCATGTTTTCCCAAAAATATGACACTGTTAGATTTGTCTTTGCCCTGAAAAATGCACTAGGGCTCATTTCCATTTTATGGCTTATTCTCCGTTGGGAAAATCCCCCCCCCCCCAAAAAAAAACCCCAAACAAAAACAGACCCCCACCTTCCCGTGAGAATTATACTTTCCAGATTCCGGACGTCTGCGTGGCTCCCAGGTCCTCTTGTGATCTTCAGCATGTGCTCCCAGCAGGTATGCTCCGTGTGGTCCTTCCCTGCTCTGGCAGACACTCACATACACACATCGTGCGCACACACGCACATTCACCTCATCCAGAGATACTGATTGCTTCTGGCAAGCAGAGAATCCTGGGACACAGTGCAATGGTGCGCAAGTGTAGCGCCCCTGAGCCACTCAGGGCACTACTAGATACTGCATCTTCACAAGGATGCAGGGCCTACCCTCTAAACCTGGAACACCAGTGCCTGTAACATCTACACACACACACACACACACACACACTAAAATCCTAGTTTCCATGACACACCAGGGGGCCTGGACTAGTCAGACACTGGGGAATGGCCAACTATAGGGCGGAGCTAGACCAGGCGACTAGACAGCCTGGTGGGAGTGGACAAGACAGAACAGTAGTGCACAGTGAAGGAGAGTGAGGTGCCTTGAGCTGGGTCATGTAACAGTGACCCGGGGGCACAGGAGAGTGGTTGCCTGGGCGGGTACACCAGAGTACCGCTGGGACCAGAGCACCGACGGGGCACAGATCTCTAGGTCAGGCGATAGTTTCATACGGCCTGGCAAATACCTGCACAGTGAGGGGACCTTTACGGACCTCACTGCCCCACAGATCCGGGGGCACCAGCAGTAAAGCAAGGATCAGGGTTCAGGACACAGACCAGCCCTACAGGATCCACACTGCCCGCCATATGGACAAGGAGACTGGCACAATAAGGGACAGTTGGCCCCCAAAACGCTTCAAGGTACGGGGACCCAAAACACAATGAGGGTGCCGGGAACAGAGCAAAGTAATCAAGCTGGCACTGGAAATACAGGGACCTGAACCAGCTGTCCAAGGGTCCAAGAGTGAGTACAGACTGTGAATTACAACCCCGGTGTGGCCTCCTTTACTCCGGCACGTCTACCATATAGCTCCCTGGGCTGAGCCCTACCTGCGGAGGGCCTACCACCACAGCTGCCATTGCCACCAGCCCTAGGGATAGCCAACCCAGCAGCGGCGGTTCCATCGTCCTAACTGCAACCCGCAGGTTAGCGGAACGGCGGCATTACAGAAGCGAACGGGCGGCCTGTAGTGCATATGTAGCGGAAGTGTGAAAGCACCCTGATGCTGCCACTGTTTTAGAACTCCAAAGCACTTGCTTTACTGTCATTTTTGAGAGCGCTTTTGTGAGCGCTCTCGGTAATGACCCATAAGATACAGGCTATTGATGAACGCTAAGTGCTCAAAAATAGCTCCTGTAATAAAATTAAAAAAAAAGAGCTGGCCGAAACAACACCTCGCTTTTCTAGCCATTGACTTATATATTCAAAATTGGCAATCTTCTTAGCGATTTTCCAGTGCTTAGCACTTGGGTAAGTGCCTACTGTGAAAGAGGTCTTAGGGCTAAAACACAAGGCCGAAATTCCCTGCCTAATTTGGGGCCGAAACATCTGGGGGCAAAAAGCTGGGGGCGAAATATCCATGGGCGAACTGCTGTTGGCGAAATGTGCGGGGGCGAAATGGGCGAAACATCCTGGGGGCGAAACATCCGGGGCGAACTGCTGGGGGCGAAACATCTGGGGGCAAAACATCGGGGGGCTAACTGCTGGGGGCGAAACATCCTGGGGGCGAAATGCTGGGGGTGAAATGTTCGGGTGCAAAGTGTACCTGGGGGTGAAATGCTGGGGACGAAATGTTGGGGGCGAAACTTCCAACTCCCCCTCCATGTACCCACTGTGGGGTAATCCTAACCTCCCTCATATGTTACAGTTAAGGTCCAGTCACACATAACGAGATAGTTAACGAGATCGTTACTACGTCACAGTTTCCGGATCGTTGTTAAATCGTTGGTGAGATGTCACACAGTCATTTTCCCAACAACTTTAGTAACGATGTAGCGACCTGTATAACGATCTCGTTGGTCGATGGGACCCTGTCACACAGCAGCTATGTAAAGATTCTGACCTCGAATAGGGGCGTAGTGTTTGACGCTGTAAGCCACGTAGGTGTGCATATGCGTTACCTTTTCCACACCCCTCTGCTCCGATTGCTGGCCAATACTGCGTTCTGATTAGGCGTCCGGCCTAGAACGCAACTTTGTATCGCTTCATCCTTTGTCCCTTTTTGAGCAGGTTCTATCCTCAAAGCAAGGCTCAAAAAGGAACGAAGCATGAAGCGATACCCAATCAGAACGCAGTACTGTTCTCAGCGCCAACCAATCAGTGCAGAGGGGGCGCGGAAAAGGTGACGCAAGTACACGCCTACGTGTCACACTTTAAGCTCTCATCTAGGTCGTTAAGGAGATCGCTGGTAGGTGTCAAACATACAGATCCATCCGGCCCAACAGGACTCCAACGAGCAAAAAATGGCCCAGGACATTCAGCAACGACCAACGATCTCACAACAGGGGGCGGATCGTTGGTGCATGTCAAACATAACGAGATCGCTGGTGAAGTCGTTGTTTCGTCACAGAAACTGTGACGTAACAACGATGTCGTTAGCGATCTCGTTATGTGTGAAGTGGCCTTTACCCTGTGCTGAACTTTGGATATAAACGCCCCTATCAGCACATTCATCAGAAGGGAGAGAAGTAAGATCCATCAATAGGAGGCCGAGATTCTAGGAAGATGGATTCATTGCTCTCAGTTGGAGAAACAATAAGAACCTTGTAGTTATGATACTTATTAATGGCAGATAAAGATAAAATAAATGATGTTACAGAGCAAGCTTTCCAGACTACTGAGGTCTCATCAACTACAAGATTATTATTTTGTTTCTCCCACTGAGAGCAATCAATCTTTATTCACCTGGAGAACACGGCACCAAACTAAGAATCTAGGAGGTCACCAGCATCATTACCCTCCGCTTTCTCATAGGCGTCCACCATACTGATAAGATTCTTCTTCCCATGATTTCTAAGTTGTCTGCACATTCTGCGTACACTGTCATTTGGCTTTACAGATTAGAGATCTGGGCAGCTAAGGGTCAACATCTTCTAATTTCAGGGGATAGGATGGATCCTACCTGTAAGATCTGAAAGATACAGATCTCACTCCAACAGAAGAGCGTCCAATGCCCAAAATAATCGGGACAGTTTTGTGTGGAGGAGCATGTGGTGGTCTAGCAGCAGAATGGTGACCATTTAATATGGCGGGACTACAACCCTGATAAAGCAGCAACAGCCAGTGACTAAGAAGAATCTGTGACTACTCTACATTTAGTGGTCACTACTCACCTGGGTAGTCATATGTAGGAATCTCCTCTTTACTCCGCTCATCACCCCTCACATATGCCTCTGTAGTATTAATATAGGGCAGATCTTCATCCTGAAACAAATATTGTAAAAGTCACAGACAGATGGAGAAGTCCCATCTATGATCAGCTCTAATCCTGCCATCTCCACCGCTCTCATTACACAAGTATAACACATATAATACTGGAGGATAAAACAAGACTGAGCACAAGACCTTCACAGCCGTCTACACATCATAGGGAGATTTCATGGCACCTTCTCTCCATCTACCTGATGATCCTGAGGAACATCGGGATCTTCTTGTTTACAGTCCTGTGGGAGAAGAGGACGGGGACATCTCTCTGGTGTTGTCCTCTTACTGGATAGAACTGGAGGAGACACATACAGGGACTGAATCCATTCCTTACATACAGATAATTATAGGCCGTGTGTATTTAGCCCTGTCTATTACCTGGTGATGTGAGGGGCTGGGGATCCTCCATCATGACGTCCTTGTACAGATCTTTGTGTCCTTCTAAATACTCCCACTCCTCCATGGAGAAATAGACGGTGACGTCCTGACACCTTATAGGAACCTGACACATACAATGATACCGTCACCCTCGATCCCTTCATAGCGTTACTGTATAATGTCCCAGCATTCCCAGGAGTGTCACCTCTCCAGTCAGCAGCTCAATCATCTTGTAGGTGAGTTCTAGGATCTTCTGGTCATTGATGTCCTCATGTATCAGGGGGGGTGAGGTGGAGGCCCCGTGATTGGGCTCAGGGGTCTTCCCCATCCCTCAGACACAGGGGCCTGACAGCGCTCACTAGAGGTCTTCTTCACTACTGTGTAATCCTGGTTATGGAGAGACACAGTAATAAATCTCACTCCAGACATTTCCAGAGTCCTCACCTCTCCAGTTCTGTCCATCTGTTATTCCCATAGATAAGAATGATGTAATGTGACGTCATCAGAATCTCTCACCTCTCCAGTAAGCCGGAAGAGGATCTCTAGGGTGAGGTGTAATATCCTCTCCGCCATCTTGTCCCTGTCCATATCCATCCTTCACGGGGCAATCAGGAGAATTCTCTTATATAGAAGATCTCCACTGAGAGGATCCGATATTGTAGAGATCTGAATGGGGAGAAGATGACGATGTAACATCATAAAGAATCCGCTGTAATAATACAATTACTGGAGAGAATAAGGGGAAACATATAATGAGAACATTCTGAGGGAACATTATACTGTGGGGAGAGAAAGGGGCCGAGGACCGAGGGCAGAAAGGGGCCAGGGACTGAGGGCAGAAAGGGGCCAGGGACCGAGGGCAGAAAGGGGCAGAGGACTGAGGGCAGAAAGGGGCAGAGGGCGGAAAGTGGCCAAGGACCGAGGGCACAAAGGGGCCAAGGACCGAGGGCACAAAGGGACCAAGGACCGAGGGCACAAAGGGACCGAGGGCAGAAAGGGGCCGAGGACCGAGGGCAGAAAGGGGCCAGGGACCGAGGGCAGAAAGGGGCCAGGGACCGAGGGCAGAAAGGGGTCGAGGACCGAGGGCGGAAAGGGGCCAGGGACCGAGGGCGGAAAAGGGCCAGGGACAGAGGGCGGAAAGGGGCCAGGGACAGAGGGCGGAAAGGGGCCAGGGACAGAGGGCGGAAAGGGGCCAGGGACCGAGGGCGGAAAGGGGCCAGGGACCGAGGGCGTAAAGGAGCCAAGGACCAAGGGCGGAAAGGGGCCAAGGACCGAGGGCGGAAAGGGACCAAGGACCGAGGGCGGAAAGGGGCCGAGGGCCGAGGACCGAGGGCAGAAAGGAGCCAGGGACCGAAGGCAGAAAGGGGCCGAGGGCAGAAAGGGGCCGAGGACTGAGGGCAGAAAGGGGCCGAGGACTGAGGGCAGAAAGGGGCCGAGGACTGAGGGCAGACAGGTTTCCTCACTTCCGGCCTCTCATAGTTGGGGCGTTTGTATCTATCAGAGGAAAAGGATCAAAAACCTCACGATTCATAGAAATCAGCGAGAGAAAAACAGCAAGAAAGTCTCAAAGCTGAAGGGGTTAATGCCGCCTGCCCCAGTAATGGGGAACCTCCACACACCTCCACCTGCAGAGCCGCACACTAGATATATAATACCCTGCACCTACCTCCACCTGCAGAGCCGCACACTAGATATATAATACCCTGCACCTACCTCCACCTGCAGAGCCGCACACTAGATATATGGCTGCTCTGTGCTTACAGGACCTGTGATGATGTCACATGGATGGGAGGAGTCAGGGGTCACATGATCAGCTCCTCAGTGTAGTCCTATATTGGCGTGTGCACACACACACACTGGATGAGGTGCGGTGTCAGTGGATGGTTATAGTTAACCCCTGTTGCGTATGTATGTGACCCCTGTTGCGTATGTATGTGACCCCTTCACACTCTTATTTCAATCTTTACTTTATTGAATTCTTTATTGATAAGTTCAGGTGAGGAGAAGATTTGTTGAGCGACTTTAAAATAAAGACGTTTGGACCTGATCGGTCTTGAACACAAGTCGCTGAAAATGTGTGTATGACGTATATGGAGCAGAGTCGCATGTGTACGATGTCTACGGGACAGCGCTATGTGTGTACGATGTCTATGTGACGCCCTGGGCAAGCCAGGGGTCACAGGTCACAACACCACCACACCCTACATCCCAGTTAGGAACACCAAGGCTATTAAAATCCTTGTTGCCTTCCTCCAGGGGCTGATGTTCACACCAGGGGGTGGGCCAGGCGGTTGGCTCCGCCCACCGAGGAGGACACAGCTCTGGAGGCGGGAAGAACCAGTCAGTCAAGCTAGGGACCTGAAGGAGAAAACAGTGAAGATCAGTTTAGGAAGTGAAAGTAGAAGGAAGTGAAGTAGTAGTGGAGCAAAGGAGAAAAGGAGTAAAAGGGAGAGCAGAAAGACCTGAAGTTAGTCCAGCTAAGTGCAGGACAGTGACAGCAAGGTCAGCAGACGGCGGTGATAGTCTGGAGGGGGACTGCTTGGAGGTTGCTGGAAGGACCGCGGACGGGTGGTGGCCCGGCGGTCTGGAGCAGTATACGAAGGACAGTCAGCACCAGGGCAGGGGCCTCTCGGACCCCGGCAAGGCTAGGAGTCGCCAGAATTTGCCGAATCCGTCAGTGAAGGGGACGTTGATCCCCCAACAACCAAGTCCCGACTGAAGGCAACAGTCCAACCATTGAGGAGAAACACCGCCACCGCCAGGGCACCAGTTTCTCAGGGCCAGCGCCTGCGGGCAAAGTAGGGCTCCTCCGGCCCATATCCAAGTCGGGGAGCGGGTTACCGGTGGGAACCCATCGCTACCAACACAGAAACACTAGGTGCAGGTCAAAGGGACATCACCGTTACCTACTGGGAGAGCAAGTGCAGCCGTCCGTGGGAACCGTCTTTCCAGCCGTGTGGTTTACCGTAAAACTGTGTCAACGTCTCAGGCTGAGTGAGTACCACAGTGCCGCAAGGCACAGCGCTGCCCCCGCGTCCCTGCGCCCACCAGGCCCTGCACCTTCCACACCATCACTGGGCCCCGGGATCACCAACCCCTACCCACGGAGGGGCAACACAACACCTGGCTGCTCCGCATCACCACTCCCGGGATCCCCATATTGAGCAGCGGTGGTGCTACATATCACCACAACCGTGGGTGGCGTCACGGACAATAAACCATCCCCACACCCAACAACCCCCCTTTCACTCACGGGCGAGGAGCGCCGCTAGAGTCCCCAGGATCCGGCCCACCGCTCGAGCCACCGAGCAGCAGCAGGCCGCAGCAGCCGCGGCAGCCGGACCCGAGCAGCAGTGGGAGAGCGCGGCGTCCCCTCCTCCGCCCGCGACATCTACGTAGCGGAGCTGTGTATGTAGTGGAGCTGTGGGTGCATGATGTGTATGTAGCAGAGCCGTTTGTGCATGATGTGTATGTAGTGGAGGCGTGGGTGCATGATGTGTATGTAGTGGATACCCCCTTTTACCACTTTATTAATCCCCAAAACACCTGTGCAGGTCCAACATAATCCACACGAGGTCCTACGACGATTCAAGTTCTGCTACATGTAAAGTCACAGCGTGTGATCATGCCACATGACTATCCGCTGTGAGGTTCAGGCAGAGACTGAGCAGCAATCAGTGGTGTCGTCACTTAGGTTAGCCGCAGCCACAGCTGGAGATTCCCACGGTCCACCACTTGTGACCGTAGATAACTTGACCTCAGGTGACTTCAGTGACCTCAGCTGAATTCATTCACCACTCATCACGCGACTCACTCAGTCTGTGCCTGACCATCACAGTGTACATAGGAAATACTGTGGATAGAAGCGCAGAATAGGGTCTTACCAGGTAAGGTAACAGATAAGCCAAGGTAATTTAAACCCAGAACTGCTGCTTTTGAATCCAGTAATTTGCATGATTTCACGCCAAATTTCATTACCACATACAGTAATGACAGTGTTTTTATTAGAAATGTTTTGGAAAAACATTGGAACATGTTATTAAATGATCCTATTTTAAAGGATGTTATGCCTCCTCATCCAGGTATCACTTTTAAAAGGGCCCCTACCCTGAGAAATATTGTAGCCCCCAGCAGGTTGAGAAGGGCCATGGGTATGACATGCCCACCGGGTTCTTGGGGGTTACTCGTCACTGGGCCGGTGTTGGTTTGGGATGTCACAGCGGCCGGGCCTGGTTCCGTGACCCCGGCGGTGTCAATAATAGTGGGGATGGGGTGTGGAGTTTGCATTTGTGATGCCATCTGTGGCGTGCGGCCAAGTATTAGTCGCTGCTGCGGGAGGTCTTCTCTGGGGCGGATGATCACGTAGCTTGGATGGTACAGCTCTCCACAGGCAGAGCTCAGGCCCCAGGGAGGATGTGGGGAGTAGTAATTGCCTATGGCGCAGGGGTGCGATGATGGGAGCGTCGGCAGTGATGGGATGACACAGAGGTTGCAGTCAAACTTCTTTACTCACTAAGATTACACCGCCTTTGGAGTGCTGTGCTCTGCTGGTATGGGCTCCAGCCGATCCAGGATAGTTTGGAGGTCAAGGCCAGTGTTTCCTTCTGTGTGTCCTTTCTAGTGGTCTTCCCTGCATCCCAGCTTCTGAGCCGTGGAACGGGTCACGGGTGGTTGCTGCACTCCTCGTGAACCCTGGGATTACCCTTCTTCCTAAGAACGCGGGTCGAGTCTCCAGCTCTGGACCACGGGCCCCTTTCTATTCTGTCTTTTTTTCCTGACATTTCTTTTTGATGCATTCTTGACCCCCTTCCTGTGTGCCAACCTGGCACTAACTGAATTCTGTGTGAGATGGCTCCTAACTTCCCCTGAAGGTGCCCCGTCTCCTGGGTTGTTGAACTAGTGGACAGGAGGTTCCATACCTCATGATGGCCACCCCCGGCACCTACCCTGGCCCAGTCCCAGTGAAAGAGCTCCCGTGTTATGTGTTGGATGTGTTATGGTGGTTTACCGGTGATGACGTCCTCCGTATCCAAGATGAATGAGGTGCAGTACCCTGTGGCGCCTGAAGCTGCAGGGGCAACACAAGTACAGTGAACTCTGTGTTGCAAGCAGGCTCATATAGATGCTTTGCAAAAAAACTGTTTATTCTGTAAGTCAATCCAACATCCAAAATTAGAGGAAATCCTTTTGCTCTTCCTCTGGTTCGGAAGATTTTCTGATAAAGGGCCGTCTCAGATTCCAGTCTTATTTTATTGTATACCTGATAGAATGCGACTGTAATAAACAGTATGTGGGCAGGACCTCTCGAACACTCCATGCAAGTGTAATAAACAGTATGTGGGCAGGACCTCTCAGACACTCCACAACAGACTTCATTCCCACAGGCGGAATATTAAAACTCTTTTTTACTACATGGACTCTCTAGGCATTGTATGGTAGTTCATAATAAAAATATGGCTTTAAGGGTGACCCCATCGAACAAATCCCCCCTAATAGAGTGGAGGTATTAAATAAAAAGGAAACATTCTGGATATACAAATTAAACACTTTGAAGCCTATAGGTTTAAATGAGGTGACAGATCTGTGTTATTAATATAATTTTATCAATATATTTTTATTCAATTTAATAGATTTCTTGGTTTTATATTATTTATTTATATTATATTAATTTTATATTATCTTAATTCAGGTCCCGACTTTTAAATATGTTTCATTTTAATAATGTTTATATTTATACATTTACATAACTATAAATTGTATATGATTGATGTTAATGATTCATGTTTCTAATTGAGGGATGGGGTGCGTGATTATGGGGTCCTGTGTGTGGTTATGCCGGCACTGTCCTTCGCACTGTAGTCATGCGGGAGGGCTTCTCGTTTGAAGCTTGTGAACTTTCCGTAATCTGTGCAGACGCAGTGAGGTAATTCCCACGGTCTGAACTCTTTTAACCCCCACGCATGCGCGGTGTGGTTCTCTCCCACGGACCTGAACTCCTGTTACCCCTCACGCATGCGCACTCATGCTTTGCTCTGGCACTCGCTTTCTGAACCTTCACAGCTAGAATCACTATACTGAGGAATATAAATATATGGTGCACATCAACACTCCCCACCAATAACTAATATTATATAATTCCATTAAAATTCATTATTTCAACATTCCTTTTTGTTTTTAAAACTGAAGAAATGTTCATTAATTACATTCCTCCATGGATTTTTCTTCATTGCTTCCTGAGCGGCTTCATTTGCACAACATTAACACCCGCAGGCGGACCGCCACCTCCATGGCTTCTAACTGGGTCTGTTTAGGGCTCTTATACAAAAAGAAATGTTTTAAATGTTCTTACATATTGCTTTGTTTGCTTATATTAACTCCTTCTAGTACGTTAACCTCATATGTACGATTGCCGCACGCGATCTCTGCACACACACTGTATATTATGTCTGCACTACTATATGAAACCTCCCAACACTTCTTACCCATAAGGGCTTTCCTGCTCGTGGTCTCTGAACATTCGCACTGGATATCAATTTTTGCACAACCCGTCACTATACACACGCAATTTTTTATTTTTCTTCCGTTTTCTCCTTTTCACCTTTGATAAATAATACACGATTGTGAGATTCAAAGTTTTTCATTATTTTTATTTTTTTTCTACCTCTGTAATATCATCATCAATTTATTTTTTCACCCCTCCCTTTATTAACACAATAAATACCATAACCTTTCTTATCTTCCCATTGATTATCCTGATCCCCTATATAGAGCTGTGGATAGCGCCTCCAGCCAGTGCATTACTACGATCCCCAGTAAATCCACAGTTCTAGACTCTCAGCATTCTGTTATATTTCCAAGAAATATTTTTGCATTATTCCTTTTCTCTTTTTGCTTTTTGTTTTGTAATTTCTATATTGTTGCGATATTTGTTACTTCCAGGACTTTTAAAGTCGTCTTTTAATATAATATGCTTTAAATCTTGTTGCCGTTATTTGATAAGTCGATTGTCTCGCCAGAATTTGAAATACAGCAGGCGGTCCTCTGACGTATATATATATATATATATATATATATATATATATATATATATATATAGGTTCTTTCCTCTATAGTAGACTGTTGATTTTTCCTTGATGTCCTGATGAAGGAGACAGAGTTCTCTGAAATGCATCGACCTGAATAAAAGCATAAAGAGATGAAATAATCAACATCTTATTTTCTGGCGATAGAGCGGCATACACCCGATATCTCCCCCGATACATCTGAATTCGCTTTCCAGGGCTGCGGCTGCCGCCATCTGTTATGTGCGTTTAGGAGCTGTGTCTGGCACAACCCTTATAGATGAATGAAATTACCTTTGCTTATCTCTTTCCTTACCTGGTAAGACCCTATTCTGCGCTTCTATCCACAATATTTCCTACGCACACTGTGATGGTCAGGTACAGACTAAGTGAGTCGCGTGATGAGCTGTGAAGTTACCTGCGGTCACAAGTGGTGGACCGTGGGAACCTCCAGCTGTGGCCACGGCCAAACTGAGTGAAGTCACCACTGATCGCTGCTCAGTCTCTGCCTGAACCTCACACCAGGCGGTCATGTGCCATGATCACGCTGTGACTTTACATGTAGCAGAGCTTGAATCCTCGTGGGACCTCGTGTGGATTATGTTGGACCTGCACGGGTGTTTTGGGGATTAATAAAGTGGTAAAAGAGGGTATCCACTACATACACATCATGCACACACGGCACCGCTACATAGACGTCATGCACACATGGCTCTGTTACATACACAGCCCCACTATGTAGATATCATACACACATAGCACTGTCCCGTACACATCGTACACATGCGACTCTGCTCCATATACGTCATACACACATTTTCAGCGACTTGTGTTCAAGACCGATCAGGTCCAAATATTTTTCTTCTAAAGTCGCTCAATAAATCTTCTCCTCACCTGAGGTTATCAATAAAGAATTCAATAAAGCAAAGATTGAAATGAGTGTCTACGGGTCACATACATACGCAACAGGGGTCACATACATACGAAACAGTGGAGTACTATAACTGTCCACTGACACTGCGCCTCATCCCATCCAGTGTGTGCACACACGCCAATACATGAATACAGGACTACACTGAGGAGCTGATCATGTGACCCCTGACTCCTCCCCTCCATGTGACATCATCACAGGTCCTGTAAGCACAGAGCAGCCATATATCTAGTGTGCGGCTCTGCAGGTGGAGGTAGGTGCAGGGTATTATATATCTAGTGTGCGGCTCTGCAGGTGGAAGTGTGTGCAGGTTCCCCATTACTGGGGCAGGCGGCATTAACCCCTTCAGCTCTGAGACTTTCTTGAAGTTTTTCTTTCGCTGATTTCTATGAATCGTGAGGTTTTTGTTCCTTTTCCTCTGATAGATACAAACGCCCCAACTATGAGAGGCCGGAAGTGAGGAAACCTGTCTGCCCTCAGACCTCGGCCCCTTTCTGCCCTCAGACCTCGGCCCCTTTCTGCCCTCAGACCTCGGCCCCTTTCTGCCCTCAGACCTCGGCCCCTTTCTGCCCTCAGTCCTCGGCCCCTTTCTGCCCTCAGTCCCCGGCCCCTTTCTGCCCTCAGTCCTCGGCCCCTTTCTGCCCTCAGTCCCCGGCCCCTTTCTGCCCTCAGTCCATGGCCCCTTTCTGCCCTCAGTCCTCGGCCCCTTTCTACCATCGGTCCTCGGTCCCTTTTTGCCCTCGGTCCTTGGCCCCTTTCTGCCCTTGGCCCCTTTCTACCCTCGGTCCCTTTTTGCCCTTGGTCCTCGGCCCCTTTCTGCCCTCGGTCGTTGGCCCCTTTCTGCCCTCAGTCCTCAGCCCCTTTCTGCCCTCAGTCCTCAGCCCCTTTCTGCCCTCAGTCCTCGGCCCCTTTCTGCCCTCAGTCCTCCACCCCTTTCTGCCCTCAGTCCTCGGCCCCTTTCTGCCCTCAGTCCTCGGCCCCTTTCTGCCCTCGGTCCCTTTCTGCCCTCAGTCCTCGGCCCCTTTCTGCCCTCGGCCCTTTTCTGCCCTCGGTCGTCAGCCCCTTTCTGCCCTCGGTCCTCGGCTCCTTTCTGCCCTCAGTCCTCGGCCCCTTTCTGCCCTCGGTCCTTGGCCCCTTTCTGCCCCCCACAGTATAATGTTCCCCCAGAATGTTCTCATTCTATGTTTCCCCTTATTCTCTCCAGTAATTGTATTATTACAGCGGATTCTTTATGATGTCACATCGCCATCTTCTCCCCATTCAGGTCCTTATAATATCGGATCCTCTCAGTGGAGATCTTCTATAGAAGAGAATTCTCCTGATTGCCCCGTGAAGGAAGGATATGGACAGGGACAAGATGGCGGAGAGGATATTACACCTCACCCTAGAGATCCTCTTCCGGCTTACTGGAGAGGTGAGAGATTCTGATGACGTCACATTACATCATTCTTATCTATGGGAATAACAGATGGACAGAACTGGAGAGGTGAGGACTCTGGAAATGTCTGGAGTGAGATTTATTACTGTGTCTCTCCATAACCAGGATTACACAGTAGTGAAGAAGACCTCTAGTGAGCGCTGTCAGGCCCCTGTGTCTGAGGGATGGGGAAGACCCCTGAGCCCAATCACGGGGCCTCCACCTCACCCCCCGATACATGAGGACATCAATGACCAGAAGATCCTAGAACTCACCTACAAGATGATTGAGCTGCTGACTGGAGAGGTGACACTGCTGGAAATGCTGGGACATTATACAGTAACGCTATGAAGGGATCGGGGGTGACGGTATCATTGTATGTGTCAGGTTCCTATAAGGTGTCAGGACGTCACCGTCTATTTCTCCATGGAGGAGTGGGAGTATTTAGAAGGACACAAAGATCTGTACAAGGACGTCATGATGGAGGTTCCCCAGCCCCTCACATCACCAGGTAATAGACAGGACTAAATACACACGGCCTATAATTATCTGTATGTAAGGAATGAATTCAGTCCCTGTATGTGTCTCCTCCAGGTCTATCCAGTAAGAGGACAACACCAGAGAGATGTCCCCGTCCTCTTCTCCCACAGGACTGTAAACAAGAAGCTCCCGATGTTCCTCAGGATCATCAGGTAGATGGAGAGAAGGTGCCATGAAATCCCCCTATGATGTGTAGACGGCTGTGAAGGTCTTGTGCTCAGTCTTGTTTTATCCTCCAGTATTATATGTGTTATACTTGTGTAATGAGAGCGGTGGAGATGGCAGGATTAGAGCTGATCATAGATGGGACTTCTCCATCTGTCTGTGACTTTTACAATATTTGTTTCAGGGTGAAGATCTGCCCCATATTAATACTACAGAGACATATGTGAGGGGTGATGAGCGGAGTAAAGAGGAGATTCCTACAGATAACCGCCCAGGTGAGTAGTGACCACTAAATGCAGAGAAGTCACAGATTCTTCTCAGTCACCGGCTGTGGCTGCTTTATCAGGGTTGTAGTCCGGCCATATCAAATTGTCACCATTCTGCTGCTAGACCACCACATGCTCCTCCACCCAACACTGTCCCCATTATTTTGTGCATTGGACGCTCTTCCGTTGGAATGACAGCTGTATCAGCCAGATCTTACAGGTAGGATCCGTCCTATCCTCTGAAATTAAAAGACGTTGACCCTTAGCTGCCCAGATCTCTAATCTGCAAAGAAAAATCTAATCTGTATGGTGGACCCCTAAGAGAAAGCGGAGGGTAATGATGCTGGTGACGTCCTAGATTCTTAGTTTGGTGCCGTGTTCTCCAGGTGAATAAAGATTGATTGCTCTCAGTGGGAGAAACAGAATAATGATCTTGTAGTTGATGAAGAGACCTCAGTAGTCTGGAAAGCTTGCTCTGTAACATCATTTATTTTATTTCTGTTCTCCATTAATAAGTATCATAACTACAAGATTCTTATTGTTTCTCCACTGAGAGCAATGACTCCATCTTCCTAGAATCTCGGCATCTTATTGATGGATCTTCCTTCTCTCCCTTCTGATGAATGTGCTGATAGGGGCGTTTTTATCCAAAGTTCAGCACAGGGTAACGGTAACATATGAGGGAGGTTAGGATTACCCCACAGTGGGTACATGGAGGCCGGGCAGCCCACCCACATCATTTCCAAAATGTAATTAGAGAAAAAAAGGAAAGTAATTAACACATAAAGATCTGATATTTTTATCTTCAAGATCCTGAGAGATATTTTCTCTGAATTGTACAAATGTCCATTATATAAGACCTTGTACTGGAGCCGTCCATTGTGGAGTCCGAGAGGCAGAAAGTAAATGTCTAATATTTCTTCAGGAAACTCATCTGACAGAAGATATTGGCCCCTACAATAGTTTGGATTGCCGAGAGCCCCCGAGCCACATACTGTAATTACTCCAGATGTGGCACCTCTAGTTACTAAATCACTGACGGTGAAGGCTGTCGGGTGGAGGGCGGTCATTTTAGTTGATGTGTTATTATCTATAGTCACAGTTTCCTCTATAGTAGTTAGTACCAAAGCCGCTCTTATTTCATGGCTTTCCACTGCAGCCAGTTTTCTGCGCCTATCCAGGCCCCATTTCTCCAATCTGACATCTGTCACTTTACATGATAACACCTTTGTAATGTTAAAGGGAACCTGTCACCAGATTTGGTCACTATAAGCTGCGGCCGCCACCTGTTGGCTTTTTTATACAACATTCTAGAATACTGTATATAAGAGCCCAGGCCGTTCTGTATAACGTAAAAAACACTTTTATTATACTCACCTACGGGGTGGTCTGGTCCGATGAGTGTTGCTGCTCTCCACTCCGGTGCCTCCTCTCTACTAAGATGAGCGTCCTCCTTGTTCACAGGCCCGTATGGATGATGTGTCCTATGTCATCCACACAGGCCGGCATTTCAGTCCTGTGCAGGTGCAGTTTGATCTGCCCTAACGGCAGGTCAAAGTAATGGCATGCGCAGGTGAAAAGAAAGGTTTAAGACTGCCCGTGCATGCGCACTACAATACTTTGAACTGCCATCCGCAGGGCAGATCAAAGTGCGCTTGCGCAGGACTGCAATACCGGCCTGTGTGGATGACGTTATAGGCATTGTCCACATTAAGCTGGGCAGAAGGCGCTGGATCGGAGACCAGCGACACCCATTAGATGGGACTGCCCCCTCGGTAAGTATTATAAAAGTGCTTTTTTATGTTATACAGAGCAGCCTAGACTCTTATATACTGCATTCTAGAATGCTGAATTTAAAGGGACTGTATCACGTTTTTTTATTTTTTTATTAAAATAAATGATTCTGAAATGAAGTATTTCTAATTCAAAATGAAATTCGTAGCTTATTTAGTTTTTATGTAATTCTAATTTTACTGTATGCACTGGGGGCCATGTTGGATTTGCTGTGTGAGTAACGACAGTTACACACTCCTTTACGGCAGCCCCTGTGCATAGAGAATAGTGGTCGCTATCCGACCCTATGTGTAGCGTTACAGTGGGTGTATGCTGTGATCTGGACGCGCCCCCTGGGCTGTCCATATCACAGCAAAGGGAAGATTTCAGCGCCATTTTTGTGGAGATTCAATCCATGCTCTTTGCGCCACTTTACACCTGTCAACCGCCGGGATGTAAGTCCGGGACGCCTCCCCTCCCCCCGTTACCGATCACACAACCCTCCCTCCCTCTGTTCTCACCAGCCCCCGCCCCCTGCCGTTACCGTATGTTATGAAATCACGTCCCTCCGCTGTCCCCAGCCCCGTTCTGGCGGCCTCCGGTGTGTGTGTCCTCCCTGTGCTCTCACCAGCCCCCTGCCGTTACCGTCTGTTATTAAATCATGTCCCTCCGCTGTCCCCAGCCCCGTTCTAGCGGCCGCCGGTGTGTGTGTCCTCCCTCTGCTCTCACCAGCCCCCTGCCGTTACCGTCTGTAATGAAACCCCCTCCCTCCCCCAGCTGTCCTCAGCCCCGTCCACGTTCGTGTGTGTGTGTCAACCCTTCCGCTTGCCACCCTGTGTGTACTGGTGATACTGTCTGCATGGTTGTTTATCTAATCCTCCCCTGTGTGATACTGTGTGCTGAGCTGTGTATCTAATCCTCTCCTGTGTGATACTGTGTGCTGAGCTGTGTATCTAATCCTCCCCTGTGTGATACCGTGTGCTGAGCTGTGTATCTAATCCTCTCCTGTGTGATACTGTCTGCTGAGCTGTGTATCTAATCCTCTCCTGTGTGATACTGTGTGCTGAGCTGTGTATCTAATCCTCTCCTGTGTGATACTGTCTGCTGAGCTGTGTAGCTAATCCTCTCCTGTGATACTGTCTGCTGAGCTGTGTATCTAATCCTCTCCTGTGATACTGTCTGCTGAGCTGTGTATCTAATCCTCTCCTGTGTGATACTGTCTGCTGAGCCGTATATCTAATCCTCCCCTGTGTGATACTGTGTGCTGAGCTGTGTATCTAATCCTCTCCTGTGTGATACTGTGTGCTGAGCTGTGTATCTAATCCTCTCCTGTGTGATGCTGTGTGCTGAGCTGTGTATCTAATCCTCATGTGTGATACTGTCTGCTGAGCTGTGTATCTAATCCTCTCCTGTGTGATACTGTCTGCTGAGCCGTATATCTAATCCTCCCCTGTGTGATACTGTGTGCTGAGCTGTGTATCTAATCCTCTCCTGTGTGATACTGTGTGCTGAGCTGTGTATCTAATCCTCTCCTGTGTGATGCTGTGTGCTGAGCTGTGTATCTAATCCTCATGTGTGATACTGTCTGCTGAGCTGTATCTAATCCTCATGTGTGATACTGTGTGCTGAGTTGTGTATTTCTCTCCTGTGTGATACTGTCTGCACAGCTGTGTATCTAATCCTACCCTTATCCATCATATAGTGCCAACTACTGAGCAACCATATAGTGCCAACTACTGAGCCACCGTACAGTGCCACCTACTGAGCCACCGTACAGT
The DNA here is from genome assembly GCF_048569485.1 of Anomaloglossus baeobatrachus. NCBI lineage: Eukaryota > Metazoa > Chordata > Amphibia > Anura > Aromobatidae > Anomaloglossus > Anomaloglossus baeobatrachus. The sequence goes on along the minus strand of NW_027441789.1, from coordinate 713,844 downwards.
GCCACCTACTGAGCCACCGTACTGTGCCAACTACTGAGCCACCGTACAGTGCCATCTACAGAGCCACAGTACAGTGCCAACTACTGAGCCACCGTACAGTGCCAACTACTGAGCCACCGTACAGTGCCAACTACTGAGCCACCGTACAGTGCCATCTACAGAGCCACAGTACTGTGCCAAGTACTGAGCCACCGTACTGTGCCAAGTACTGAGCCACCGTACTGTGCCAACTACTGAGCCACCGTACTGTGCCAACTACTGAGCCACCGTACTGTGCCAACTATTGAGCCACCGTACTGTGCCAACTACTGAGCCACCATACAGTGCCATACAGCGTATACCGTATGTGTAACAGTCAGTGTATATATGTGGGTCCGATGACCGCAGTCTGTATATATATATGTGTAACAGTCACTGTATATACAGTTAGGTCCAGAAATATTTGGACAGTGACACAATTTTCGCGAGTTGGGCTCTGCATGCCACCACATTGGATTTGAAATGAAACCTCTACAACAGAATTCAAGTGCAGATTGTAACGTTTAAGTTGAAGGTTTGAACAAAAATATCTGAAAGAAATTGTAGGAATTGTACACATTTCTTTACAAACACTCCCCATTTTAGGAGGTCAAAAGTAATTGGACAAATAAACCAAACCCAAACAAAATATTTTTATTTTCAATATTTTGTTGCGAATCCTTTGGAGGCAATCACTGCCTTAAGTCTGGAACCCATGGACATCACCAAACGCTGGGTTTCCTCCTTCTTAATGCTTTGCCAGGCCTTTACAGCCGCAGCCTTCAGGTCTTGCTTGTTTGTGGGTCTTTCCGTCTTAAGTCTGGATTTGAGCAAGTGAAATGCATGCTCAATTGGGTTAAGATCTGGTGATTGACTTGGCCATTGCAGAATGTTCCACTTTTTAGCACTCATGAACTCCTGGGTAGCTTTGGCTGTATTCTTGGGGTCATTGTCCATCTGTACTATGAAGCGCCGTCCGATCAACTTTGCGGCATTTGGCTGAATCTGGGCTGAAAGTATATCCCTGTACACTTCAGAATTCATCCGGCTACTCTTGTCTGCTGTTATGTCATCAATAAACACAAGTGACCCAGTGCCATTGAAAGCCATGCATGCCCATGCCATCACGTTGCCTCCACCATGTTTTACAGAGGATGTGGTGTGCCTTGGATCATGTGCCGTTCCCTTTCTTCTCCACACTTTTTTCTTCCCATCATTCTGGTACAGGTTGATCTTTGTCTCATCTGTCCATAGAATACTTTTCCAGAACTGAGCTGGCTTCATGAGGTGTTTTTCAGCAAATTTAACTCTGGCCTGTCTATTTTTGGAATTGATGAATGGTTTGCATCTAGATGTGAACCCTTTGTATTTACTTTCATGGAGTCTTCTCTTTACTGTTGACTTAGAGACAGATACACCTACTTCACTGACAGTGTTCTGGACTTCAGTTGATGTTGTGAACGGGTTCTTCTTCACCAAAGAAAGTATGCGGCGATCATCCACCACTGTTGTCATCCGTGGACGCCCAGGCCTTTTTGAGTTCCTAAGCTCACCAGTCAATTCCTTTTTTCTCAGAATGTACCCGACTGTTGATTTTGCTACTCCAAGCATGTCTGCTATCTCTCTGATGGATTTTTTCTTTTTTTTTCAGCCTCAGGATGTTCTGCTTCACCTCAATTGAGAGTTCCTTAGACCGCATGTTGTCTGGTCACAGCACCAGCTTCCAAATGCAAAACCACACACCTGTAATCAACCCCAGACCTTTTAACTACTTCATTGATTACAGGTTAACGAGGGAGACGCCTTCAGAGTTAATTGCAGCCCTTAGAGTCCCTTGTCCAATTACTTTTGGTCCCTTGAAAAAGAGGAGGCTATGCATTACAGAGCTATGATTCCTAAACCCTTTCTCCGATTTGGATGTGAAAACTCTCATATTGCAGCTGGGAGTGTGCACTTTCAGCCCATATTATATATATAATTGTATTTCTGAACATGTTTTTGTAAACAGCTAAAATAACAAAACTTGTGTCACTGTCCAAATATTTCTGGCCCTGACTGTATGTGTAAGGCTCTGTGCGCACTTGCCGGTTTTTGCCGTGGATTTCCTGTGGATTTGCGGCATGTTTCGCTGCAGAAAACGTTCATAACATCTCTGCAGTGAATCACTAGCAAAACCTATGGGAAAAAAATGCTGTGCGCACTATGCGGATCTTGACAGCTGCATGTTTTGCTGCGGGATTCCCGCAGCTAAAACAATTGCATGAAAATTCTTTTACTCAGGTCCCTGCGGTTTCGAGGGCTGACAGACCAATCACCCGTAGACTGTGGGTCGGCAGAGGATTGATCCCCGGTATCTGGCCGGATGCTGCTCCCCATATAAAGTTTATGGGGAATAGAATCTGCCCCAAAGGGGTAGGAGCAAGCGCTTCATACTCACCGATGACCGGGCGGCAGTCACACTGCTGCCACGGCGGTGGCTTTCATCTTCCAAAGCCGGCTCATTATTCCATCTCGTATTCACTACTTCCCTGTTCACCGTTGGCTGTGATTGGTTGCAGGCAGACACACCCCAATGCTGAGTAACAGCTGTCTCAGTGCAACCAAACCAATCACAGCCGCCGGTGGGCGGGTCCATAGCGTACAGTAAACCAAAAAAAATATCAAACAGCGTGCGGTCCACCCCAATTTTTCAAACCAGCCAGGATAAAGCATCACAGCTTGGGGGCTGGTATTCTCAGGCTGGGGAGGCCCACGTTATGGGGAGGCCCCCAGCCTAAAAATATCATCCAGCAGCCACCCGTAATTGCCGCATCCATTAGATGCGACAGTGCCGGACTTTTCACGGGTCTTCTCGTTGCCGTGATGCGGTGGCAATCGAGGTAATGAAGGAGTTAATGGCAGCAGCCCATAGCAGCCAATAAGTCCTAGTTTACTGATGGCAGGCGTCTATATGACACCCCCTCATCACTAAACTGTAACTGAAAGTAAGGCTAGGTTCACACACTGCTTTTTTTTATGCTCCTTTTTTGTGCGTTTTTTGTAGCAAAAAACGTACAAAAAAGCACCTGTTGCAAAAAACCGCGGCAACAACGCATGATTTTTTACCGCTTTTTTTGCTGCGTTTTTGCTCACTGCGTTTTTATCATTGAACAATGCCATTAAAGATTGTTTAAAAAATAAAAAAAGATAAAAGGTCTGACATTTCCTTCTTCAATATGTTCTTCATTCTCCACTAGTGTATGCAGGAGAGCAGACAGCTGCAGAACTACAAGGCTCAGCATGCTCCATCCAGGACTGTATGCTGGAGGGACAGGCAGGGGGAGCAGAACTACAAGGCTCAGCATACTCCATCTAATAGTGTATGCAGGAGAGCAGACAGCACCTGCAGAACTACAAGGCTCAGCATCCTCCATCCAGGACTGTATGCTGTAGTTTTTTGCCCCCCAAAAAAATGACATGGGCTTCGCCATATTTTTGTATGCTAGCCAGGTACAGCAGGCAGGTACGGGCTGCCCCCAACCCCCAGCTGCCTATTTGTACCCGGTTGTGAACCAAAAATATAGCGAAGCCCTTTTTTTTTTAAATTATTTCATGACTTTCATGAAATAATTAAAATAAAAAAATGACGTGGGCTTCGCCCAATTTTTGAGTCCAGCCAGGTACAACTAGGCAGCTGGGGATTGGAATATGCAGTGCAGAGTACCCAAGCTTTCTGGGCACCCACTCTGCGTATTGCAGTCCGCAGCCACCCCAGAAAATGGCGCTTTCATAGAAGAGTCATCTTCTGGCGCTGTATCCATCTCTTCCAGCTGCCCTGATGCCGGGTGGCTCGCTGGGTAATAATGGGGTTAGGGCTATCTTTATAATATCAGCTGGCCCTAAGCCCGAAATTCATGGTGTCATGCCAATATTAGACATGGCCACCATGAATTTCTAGTAAAGATAAAATAAAACACAACATACAGAAAAATATTTTTATTAGAAATAAAACACAACACAATTAGTGACTCCATCTTTATTGAAATAAAGAACCCCCCTCCGCAGTAATACTGGGTCAAGGGTCCCGCGCCGTCCAATATCATCTGATCGGTTTGCTGGAAGGCATACCGATCAGATGTTGTGTCAGGATCAAGTATGTGAATCACATCACACATCAGCTGATTGTATAAAAGCTGTTTATACAATCAGATGATGCATCAGTGAAAAAAAAAATAAACCAAAACCCTACACACTTACGTGCTGGCTCCTGTCCGATTGCTGCAGGAGCGGCCGGTGATCAGCTGATAGTTTTCTGACGGCATCAGCTGGTAGCCGGGCGGTAAAAAGCCAGCATCACCGCGAGACTTGCGATCAGCTGATGCGTCAGGTGACTGCATCAGGTGATCCTCCGCCAGGTCCTGCATCCATCGGACGAGCCTTGGAGCCGGCACACAGCCTGAGCAGCGGTACCGTAAGAGGAGCTGGGAGCAGGCATGGCACCGGGAGTCTGCAGACAGGTGAGTATGTCTTTTTTATTTTTTTATACAGTTCACTTGATTTCCAGCTGCTTCATCTCCCGCACGGGAGCGGGCCTGCCGCCCGCACGGGAGCGGGCCTGCCGCCCGCACGGGAGAGGGCCTGCCGCCCGCACGGGAGACTGATGACCGCACGGGAGCGGGCCTGCCGACCGCACAGGAGCGGGCCTGCCAACCGCACGGGAGGCTGATGACTGCACGGGAGCGGGCCTGCCGACCGCACGGGAGCGGGCCTGCCGCCCGCACGGGAGCGGGCCTGCCGCCCGCACGGGAGACTGATGACCGCACGGGAGCGGGCCTGCCGACCGCACGGAAGCGGGCCTGCCGACCGCACGGGAGACTGATGACCGCACGGGAGCGGGCCTGCCGACCGCACGGGAGACTGATGGCCGCACGGGAGACTGATGACCGCAGTCTGTATATATATGTATAAATGTGTTTCCACTTTACTTCCGGGTGGAGCTGTACAATTCATATTCAGTCACCCAGAAAATGGCGACATATTACTATGAAATACACCTCCTCCCCTTTTGGGTTCAGTGTAACACCCAAAAGGGGAGGAGAATACACGATTATAATAATATTGTTAGCTTATTTGGCCTACAAAAAAAAAAAATTAGACGATACAGTCCCTTTAACCCCCTCACAACCTTGGACGGATCTATCCGTCCAGGATCGTGTCCCGTTAAGCCCCGCCCCCTGCCGCGGGCAGGCGGCGTGGATCGGCACACATATCAGCTGTTTTCAACAGCTGACATGTGTGCCTGCTAGCCGCGGGTGGAATCGCTTCCACCCGCGGCCATTAACCCCTTAAATCTTGCTGCCAAAGTCTGGCAGCAAGATCTAAATGCGCGCGGCCATGTTTTTTTCTTACCGCCACCCCCACCGGAAGTCACGTGTGTCATCATGTGACTATCGGTGGTTGCCATCGTAGCACAGGGTCATGTGATGACGCCTGCAGCTATGATGTTTCACTTTCGTTTTCCCTCGGCCGAGAGCAGAGGGAAAAACAGTGACTTAATCTGCTGTTTACAGCTGTATTGCTGTGATCAGCAGATAGATAATAGCGATCGGATTGCTGATCGCTATAGCCCCCTAGGGGGACTAGTAAAATAAAAAAAAAAAATTTAAAAAAAAGCAAAAAAAAACTAAAAGTTCAAATCACCCCACTTTCCCCCCATTGAAAATTAAAGGGTTAAAAAATAAATAAATATACACATATTTGGTATCGCCGCGTTCAGAAATGCCCGATCTATCAAAATATAAAATCAATTAATCTGATTGGTAAACGGCGTAGTGGCAAAAAAATTCCAAACGCCAAAATTACGTTTTTTGGTCGCCGCAAGTTTTACGCAAAATGCAATAACAGGCGATCAAAACGTAGCATCTGCACAAAAATGGTACCATTATAAACATCAGCTTGAGACGCAAAAAATAAGCCATCACTGAGCCATAGATCCCAAAAAATAAGAACGCTACGTGTTTCGGAAAATGGCGCAAAACGTGCGCCACTTTTATTGGACAAACTTGTGAATTTTTTTTAACCCCTTAGATACAAGTAAACCTATACATGTTTGGTGTCTACAAACTCGCACCGACCTGAGGCATCACATAGATACATCAGTTTTATCATATAGTGAACACGGTGAATAAAACATCCCAAAAACTATTGTGCGATCACACTTTTTTTGAAGTTTTTCCACACTTGGAATTTTTTTGTTGTTTTCCAGTACAATATATGGTAAAACTTATGGTTTCTTTTTTTTTTTTTTTTTTTATTGAGATTTTCAATTTACGTTTTTCATACATAAAATAAAACATAAAATTCACAATTCTTATCGAACCTAGACAAACAATGACAGGACAGGTGAGGAGGGTTAGGAGGGGAGAGGAGAAATAGGAGGGAAGAGGGAAGGGTTTCAAGAGTCCATGCTCCTTCCATAGGACCCATAGGCCTCAGTCTCACAGATTCTCCTGTCCCGCAAAGTAGTTCCATGGTGCCCACACGGCCTGGAATCGGTCAACTGTGTCATGCAATAGTGCCGTGAGATGTTCCATGCATCTAATGTCCAGTAATCTATACTTGAGGCTCTGGAGTGAGGGTGTCCCTGGCTGCCTCCAATTCTTTGCAATTAAGCATCTGGCCGCCGTAAGGATGTGGGACAAAAGCTTAGAGGCCGTTTTTCCCAATCCCCCATTCCCAAGACCCAGAACATAGATCAGGGGATCAAGATCAACCTCTATATATAGTACTTTATGGATCAACCCTCTAACCCGCTCCCAAAAGGGGACTATCCCTGGACAGGACCAGAATATGTGCAGAATGGTGCCCCTGCCTCCCCCGCATCTCCAGCAACAAGCCGGTATGGAGGGGTCTATGCCATGAAGGAAATCTGGAGTGTGGTACCAAAATAGCAAAATTTTATAGATATTTTCCTTATATAGTGTGCATATTGACGTCTTGGCGGCGTTTCCCCAGATTGCTGCCCATTCCTGAGGAAGTATCCGCCTTCCCAATAGAGACTCCCATTTCCGCATGTATGGAAAAGACCCCTCGGGCCCCTCCCGTGACTCAGAAAGCAAAATGTAAATTTCCGAAATCAGCCCCTTAGTATCAGTGCCCCTTCTGCAAATTTTCTCAAAATCTGTGGGAATCGAGGCCCCTGCCCTGCCAAACAAGGAGCCAGCCAAGTCTCTGATCTGCAGATATTGGAAAAACTCTCGATTAGAGAGAGAGAATTTATCTCTAAGGTACTCAAAGGAATGGATCTGCATTGTACTTCCATCTATAATGTCTGCAAATCTGAATAGACCTGCCTTGAGCCAGGGGTGCACCATGTCCGACTCCAGACTGCTTGGGAGCAAGGGTTGGTATATGAAGGACACCAGAGGGGAGCAGGGGGATGCCAAAGGAAATCTTCTAATGCAAAATGCCCAGAGGTCCCTAGTGAACTGCATCGGTCCAAGAAGAGGGGGGGGCGAATCACACCGGGCCGGGGGCCACAGGAGCGCGTTTGGATGTATAGGCGCCAGCCAAAGTTTTTCAATCTCAGTCCACCTGTTGTATGCCCAAAGGGACACCCAACAGGGGATACTCCTAAGATGGGCCGCCCAATAGTATTTTAGGATGTCCGGGACAGAAAGCCCCCCATTTCTCTGAGCCATCAACACCTCCCTGGCCACCCTATGACGTTTGTTACACCAAATAAATCTAAGGATAGCCGCCTGAAGGGACTTCAGCTCCTTTATTGGTATCTTAACTGGGAGGGTTTCAAAGAAATATAATAATTTTGGGAGCAAGCTCATTTTAACTGCCGCAATGCGCCCCATCCACGAAAGAGGGAGGGGCAACCACTTGCTCAAAAGAGTTCTCAGCTCTCGGAAAAGGGGGAGAGAAGTTAAGGTTATAGAGGGAATCATAAGTAGATGTGAGGTTAACCCCCAGGTACTTGACCGCATCTGTCTTCCAACGAAACTTAAAATTCAAATGCAGGTAATCCAGGGCCACCGGGTCGAGATTCAAGGGCATTGCCTCCGTTTTGCTAGAGTTGATCTTATACCCCGTACCTACCCAAGGTGCACATTAAAATTGGAAGGGACACATGGATGTTAGTAAGTGTAATGAGCACATCATCGGCAAAAAGCGAGATTTTAAACGGTTTATTCCTGAACAGGACCCCCGAGATGTCTGGGTTGCTCCTGACCGAGGCCGCGAGGGGCTCTATGCATAGCGCAAAAAGGAGGGGGGACAGGGGGCACCCCTGCCTGGTGCCATTGGAGATGAGAAAAGGCTTAGAGATGTGGAGGGGGAGTTTGATAGAGGCCGTAGGAGCGCTATACAGGGACTTCAAGGCCCGCATAAAGCCACCCGAGATCCCAAAGACCTCCATTGTCTTGAAGAGAAAAGGCCACGCAAGGCGGTCAAAAGCCTTCTCTGCATCTAGACTCAACACCAACGCCTGTTGCTTCGTCCGATTTGCCACATCCACCAGGTCTATGACCTTCCTGGTGTTGTCCCCCCCTGACGGCAAGGGACAAAACCCACCTGGTCTTTATACACAAGTTGGGGCAACCATCGATTAAGCCTGGCCACCAAGAGCTTGGTGAACATCTTCAAATCGGAGTTCAAAAGGGCTATTGGTCTATAATTAGCACAGTCCAATGGGTCCCTGGGTGGCTTGGGCAGGAGGATTAAATGGGAGTGTAGCATGGATGTGTGGCGCCCCTGACCTGGTCAGGTACCACTGAGTACTGCACCCATGCTGGGGACAGTACAATACAGGTAATCCAGAAGGCTGACCGAGGTGTGACTACACAGGCGCATAGTGATCAGGTCTCACACATGTACCTTTGAGAGGACCCCTGGGGATCCCAGGAGGGGGCAAAGCCTTCACCTCCACTGGAATAGTGGAGGGGGCCAAAAGCCTCCATCTCCACTCAAGGGGTGTGGTAAGAGAGCCTGGTTGCTAGGTGGCGTAGGCAGGCACAAGAGGGAGAAGGAGGAGAGCAGTCTGAAGCAGAGTGTGGAGGAGTGAGGAGCATGGAAGAGGAGCTCTGACAGGAGCAGCAGTGCAGGACCCTCAAGTGAGCCGGTTCAGTGTGCAGTTCAGGGGAGAGCAGGAGCAGACCCCTGGGGCTGTTGCAGTCTGACAGCGTCCGCGCAGTGGCTACCGACGGGGGAGAACGGTCACCTAGTAGTGCTACCCGAAATCCATCTTCAGCTAAAGAGAGAGCAACGGAGTGGGAAGTAAGGAGACTGCTAGGGAGTTACCAGGCCCAAACGGGCGGCAGATCCCGATGCGGGGATAGATCCACCTTTCCTTGCTAAACCTGCCGGTGTGGGGCCCTCAAAGCCCACGCCACAACACTACAGAGTCCGCAGCCACGTAGCCACAGTTAGGGCCCATAGTTCACAGGAGGCAAGCAGCCGGAGTGTCCTGGTCCAGGCTACAAGCAAACGGGCCAAACGAAGGGGAGAGAGGCTTCAGCAACTTCCCTGGGTGACCCCCATAGGGACTAAAAGTCGGGGTTACCCCAAAACGCAAAGGGCTAAGGAAGGCGAGTCGGTAGTCACCCTCATCAGTCAGCCTGAAGGACGCCTGGTTCCAGCCTGGTTCATCCCAGCTACGCCCGGGTTACTCACTCTGCCACCTTCCGTGAGTAAAACCCCTGAAAGACATTTCGCTTGTGTGGAGTTATTCTGCGCCTTGTGGTTCTACACACCTACACAGGGCCCTGGGGCTTGCCTCACTCTCAGGAGGCTATTACAACCGACTGCACCCACCATCAGCCCCAGGCATCCCTTAATCTGCAGTGGCGGTCCCCACTGACCGCAATTCTGAGAGTGGCGTCACGACAAATAGAAGATTTCCTACCTGTGACCAGATCCAGCTGCGTGGAGTCCCTGAAGGTAATGCACCGACACAGCGTTTGCGGGGCTTCACATCTGGCGTCACGAACAGGATAAGGACTAGACCTGTTCAGACAGGTGACCATGTGCCTGGGCGGTCCGCTTGAAAAATTGGAAGCGCCGCCATATTGCCACCATGAAAAGCGCGCTGAAAAACAACAGCAGCCCGCGCTGGAAGAAGTTGCCGCCCACGAAGAGGTGTGGCTACCCAGAGATCCCCTGCAGAGTTCTGACCTCGCAAGTGAAGGGAGTGGAAGCGTTCAGAGACGTCGGGACAGAAAAGAAGCCAGAAGCCTGCTGTGGAAGGAAATGGAGTCTGAACACAGAGACCCAGAGCCAGGCTCCGCTGCCTGGTGGTGTCGGGAGCTTGCCGAGTTCTGCGATCAACTGGAAGCCAGGATCGGAAGGCAGATCAGAGACGGACGTATGGAGTTCCTGGGGATGACCGCGGCGGTTCAGGCCTACGAAGAGAGGGCCACGCGACGAGTGCCAGACCGAGCGGCGACGACTCAGACCCCGATGCTGCTACCGATGGGTGAGTCCAGTGTTGCCCCTGCCAGCACGAGTGCCCCGACCCCTGCTGCCACGCCCGCAGTCCCTGAAGAGGCGCCCGGCGCGGCGACGCCGAACCAGGCCGCAGCCACGCGAGGTGCGGCCCGCCAAGCCCAGGCCGCCGCAGCGATGCCCTGCCCGGCCCGCAAAGAACCGGCTGCCACCGCGACCCTCATCCGCGCCGCAGGTGTGACGCTGACCCAGGCCGCCGCCATGCTAGGCCCGGCCCGCCGAGACCCCACCGCAGCAGCAACGCTCGTCCGCGCCGCAAGTGAGGTGCTGAACCAGGCCGCAGCCACGTCCGGTGCGGCCCGCCAAGCCCAGATCGCTGCAGCGACGCCCAGCCCAGCCTGCACAGATCCCATCGCAGCTGCGACGCCAATCCAGGCCGCGACAGCGACGCCGATCCAGGCCGCCGCAGCGATGCCCTGCCCGGCCCGCCAAGAACCGGCCACAGTAGCGATGCCCGCTAAGACGCCAGCTGCAACAGCGACGCTGATCCAGGCCGCCGCCATGCCAGGCGCGGCCCGCCAAGACCAGGCCGCCGCCATGCCAGGCGCGGCCCACCAAGATAAGATTGTATCACCATTTACCCCGGCCTGCAAGGCCAGAGCAGACACCGCTCCCCAGTCCAAGGAGGTCCCTGCTAGGCAGTCTACGCTGGGGGAGGACCCCGAATACCAGAAGCTGAAAGCTGACCTAGAGGCCCAGTTCCCAAAGGAGATGGTGGACCGGTATCTGCTCCCTCCACATACCCCTCAGAAGACTCTAGAGACGTCCACGCCAAAAAGTCCACCGCCCGGGCCAGCTGATGAACACTCATCCCCAGCGCTGCCACCAAAGGAGTGCTCAGAAGAACTAAGGGGGAGAGGAGGCCAGGAAGCTGAGGAGCTGACCCCGGAGCCACTAGCAGTGGATCCATGCCCAGAGCCGGAGATGTTGCCATATTCCCGCTGGGATGAAGAAGACCCGATACCGTCTGCTGAAGAAGATCTGCCCAAAAGCCTCACCTGGGAGTTTGTAAGCTGTACTCTGCAGAATCCAGCCCGCAAGACACGGCGCCGCAGCAGAACACAGTTTTCCCCTGCACCGCAGTCTCCAGAGAATAAAGATAAAATAACGGCCAGAGACTTGGAGGAGAAACGGTTCCTGAGAAGGTCCAACGCCCAGGTCAGAGGACCCCTTTGTCGAGGAGTAGTAGAAGATTTCAGCCTAAAATCAGGATACGGCTTCATAGTAGCACCTGGTATGAAGGAAGGCATTTTTGTTAACAGAAGAGACGTTAGAGCTCATTTGCCCAGAGGACATCCTGGAAGGAACCTAAGGATGGGAGATTCAGTGCAATTTACAATGCATCAAGGAGAAAGAGGCTGGTATGCACTCGATGTGACACCATGTCCTAAAGAAAAAGCAACAGACACAGAAGAAGAAAGGAAAGACAGAGATAGAGAAAGAAAAGACAAAGAACCCACTGATGAGACTACCTCCGATGATGAAAGAGGTCAAGAAAGCAACAGGTGCCGCAGCCCTACAGGCCCAAGCCCTGGTGAGGAGGAATCTACATAAAGCAAAGTAAAGTACAGCAAGTTACTGTTTTGACCAGTTTGAAGTTTTGCAACGTTAAATGTTTAAGAGATGTGCCCACATAAACTAATGTGAGAAACCCATAAACCTTAAGGCTATGAACTGGCTATAGCCACAAACTCTCGCAGTGTAAATAGTTACACCAGAGGGTACCACCACCAGAGCCAGCCTGTTTAGGGGCCTGGCTCGTCTGCAACCAGGGAGCACGTCCGTTTATGGGGCCTTGGCTCACCTGCCACCAGAGGGCATGCCTGTTTATGGGGCCTGGCTCTCCACCACAAAGAGGGTACCTGGTCCGCACCAACTGTGGAGGCCGCCTCTACATCCTGCCAGAAGAGGCTGAAGGCGCGGTTCCACCAGGCCAGGTATACCCTGAAAACCACCAGACCCAGAAAGCCGCCTCTACATCCTGCCAGAAGTGGCTGAAGGCGCGGCCAACGGGAGAGGAAGATTGGAGGAAAGGTCTGGGGAAGTGGATGGCCCAGATCTGGTTACCAAAAGGACCGGTGACCTGCCTCCTGAGAGGGGTTTGGGTGGGTTAACGGACTTGTGGGTGGAGGGTGGTGATGTATGGTACCTGGTGGTTTTAAAAATGTTTTACCATGTTTTACTGTTTTATGCATTTTAAAATGTTGTCTTGCAGCCCGAGGACGTGCTGGTGATAACTAAGGGGGAATGTGGCGCCCCTGACCTGGTCAGGTACCACTGAGTACTGCACCCATGCTGGGGACAGTACAATACAGGTAATCCAGAAGGCTGACCGAGGTGTGACTACACAGGCGCATAGTGATCAGGTCTCACACATGTACCTTTGAGAGGACCCCTGGGGATCCCAGGAGGGGGCAAAGCCTTCACCTCCACTGGAATAGTGGAGGGGGCCAAAAGCCTCCATCTCCACTCAAGGGGTGTGGTAAGAGAGCCTGGTTGCTAGGTGGCGTAGGCAGGCACAAGAGGGAGAAGGAGGAGAGCAGTCTGAAGCAGAGTGTGGAGGAGTGAGGAGCATGGAAGAGGAGCTCTGACAGGAGCAGCAGTGCAGGACCCTCAAGTGAGCCGGTTCAGTGTGCAGTTCAGGGGAGAGCAGGAGCAGACCCCTGGGGCTGTTGCAGTCTGACAGCGTCCGCGCAGTGGCTACCGACGGGGGAGAACGGTCACCTAGTAGTGCTACCCGAAATCCATCTTCAGCTAAAGAGAGAGCAACGGAGTGGGAAGTAAGGAGACTGCTAGGGAGTTACCAGGCCCAAACGGGCGGCAGATCCCGATGCGGGGATAGATCCACCTTTCCTTGCTAAACCTGCCGGTGTGGGGCCCTCAAAGCCCACGCCACAACACTACAGAGTCCGCAGCCACGTAGCCACAGTTAGGGCCCATAGTTCACAGGAGGCAAGCAGCCGGAGTGTCCTGGTCCAGGCTACAAGCAAACGGGCCAAACGAAGGGGAGAGAGGCTTCAGCAACTTCCCTGGGTGACCCCCATAGGGACTAAAAGTCGGGGTTACCCCAAAACGCAAAGGGCTAAGGAAGGCGAGTCGGTAGTCACCCTCATCAGTCAGCCTGAAGGACGCCTGGTTCCAGCCTGGTTCATCCCAGCTACGCCCGGGTTACTCACTCTGCCACCTTCCGTGAGTAAAACCCCTGAAAGACATTTCGCTTGTGTGGAGTTATTCTGCGCCTTGTGGTTCTACACACCTACACAGGGCCCTGGGGCTTGCCTCACTCTCAGGAGGCTATTACAACCGACTGCACCCACCATCAGCCCCAGGCATCCCTTAATCTGCAGTGGCGGTCCCCACTGACCGCAATTCTGAGAGTGGCGTCACGACAAATAGAAGATTTCCTACCTGTGACCAGATCCAGCTGCGTGGAGTCCCTGAAGGTAATGCACCGACACAGCGTTTGCGGGGCTTCACATATGGAGGGATAGGGTCACCCTGAAGGAAAGAGTTAAACAAGGCGGCCATGTGTGGGAGGAGCTCCGCCGCAAACACCTTGTAATAAAAATAAGTAAAGCCGTCCGGGCCCGGTGACTTCCCGCCAGGCAGGGCTTCCAGAACTTGCTCCAGTTCCTCTGTAGTAATCTCTTCATTCAAAGCCGCGGCTGCTCCGCAAGGCAGTGAAGGGAGCTCAAGGGCCGAAAAATAGTCCCCAAGTGCCCCAGCCCCACACGCAGCCATGCCCGGGGGAACCGGAAGGTTATAAAGCTTGTTGTAGTAATTGAAAAAAATGTCAGCTATTGAAGCGGGGTAATAGTGGATAGTGCCCTTTTCGTCGCGCAGAGCCTGAGGGCATGAGGATGTAGCGCGCTCCTTAAGCTGCCTGGCGAGTAAGGTATGAGCCTTATTACTCCTTTCATAGTATCTTTGTTTGGAAAAGGTTAGCAATTTTTCTGCTCTGCCAATTGCCAAGTCTCTCAACTTTTCCCTAAGGCTGATGACTCTCCTAAGAAAAGTCAGTGATGGGGCAGCCGCCAGTCTCCCCTCCTGTAGCTTAAGATGGGCCGTTATAGAGTCCCGCTGGCTTGTGGCATTCTTTTTAGCCCTGGCGCCCTCTCTAATGCATAGTCCCCTCATCGCTGCCTTGTGAGCTTCCCAGAGTGTTGCCGGCGACGTGACCGTGCCCGTGTTCAACTGAATGAATTCGACCAGTTGCTTATTTAAAAAGGCCCTAGTGTCGGGATTTTTGATCAGAGATTCATTAAGGCGCCAATGCTGAGGCCTAGGTCGAGGACCATCTTTCTTGAAGTCCATTATGAGTGGGGAATGGTCTGACCACGTAATGGATCCCATTTCCACCCTCTCAAGACGCCCCAGCAGCTGTGAGTCAATGAAAAAATAGTCTATTCTGGTGTGCGTCTGATGCGGATGCGAGTAGAAGGAAAAGGCCTTCTCTCCCGGGTGGTCCACCCTCCAAGCGTCGTATAAAGCCCCTGATCTAATGAGCCTACGAAAGTCCCGGGACAAATTTTTCAAAGCACCCGATGGAGGGTGTCCACCCATAGAGAGTCTGTCGGCCACCTCCGAAAAAGGGATGTTAAAGTCTCCCCCCAACACCGTAGAGGCCGGTGCCAGTCCACCTATCAGATCGAGTATTTTATTAAGAAAGCGTATCTGCCCTTCATTAGGTGCATAAATGTTGGCCAGTATGTGCGGGGATCCCCCCAGTTGGCCCTCCAGAATCACATATCTACCCTCTGGATCGCAGTGAGAACCCGTAATTTGTAGAGGACAACTGGAGGATATTAAAATAGCAACTCCCCCCCTCTTGGAGCCCGAGTAAGCCGAGTAATGGATGGGAAAGCGGTGGGACGCAAATTTGAAAGTGTTTGATTCCACAAAATGTGTTTGTTGGATAAAGGCTATGTCTGCACCTGATGTTTTCAGTTTCTGTAGCAGCAATTTCCTCTTACGGGGTGAATTCAGACCTTTTACGTTAAGAGAGATAATGTGGGTCATATCTAAAACTTAGAAGTAAGAAAAAGCTAATGGCACACCTATACCGTCGGGGGCATGACTTCCCCTGTGAAGCCGGCCAGAGGAGACGGTCCATACGACAAAGGGCCGCAGCTCCCAGGGACTCTAGAAGGGGTGGTACCTGAAAGGACACATAAGGAAAAAACATCGGGGAGGGGGGAAGACAAGGACAAACATAGAAATGAACATGAATTAAGAACATTAACCAAAATGCATAAACCTTAGGCATAGATTCCCGGGGGGGTCAACCCGGAAGGGAGAGACCTAGAGGGAGGTTCCCCAACCCGTCTGGGCTAAGAGAGCCACCCACCTCACTCCCCAGTAGCCCTCCCACGGGGGTCAGTCCAGTGGGCACGGGCCCGTGCCAAAAGGAAACAAGGGAAAAAAAAAACAAAAAACCTCAACCACTAACTCCAAGTAAGGGGACCGGGCTCCCGCCAACCTCCCTACCCCCCACGGCATCATTGTGGCTACAGCCCCCCCCCTTATGCAGCTCAACAGACCCAGAGGGCCGCAGATGACACAATGGACAGTCAGAGGCTTGCTGTAGAGAGAGTCACAGTATCACAAAGCATGCTCAGCCACTGGAACTCAGAGGGTATAAGAAATAGGCACCAACCAGGTTAAGGAGTGTCCTCAATGGTGAGCCGGGGAGGGGAGCGACCCGCGGCCCCTACCTCCTCTCCCCCCCCAAAGCCCCACGCCCTCCACCCCTCACCTTGGACCACATGGGAGGGGGCGGCCCTTCCAACCTTTGCAAGTCCCAATCTGGGATACAGACCGCTGGAATGGCCAGTGCTTCACAGAACAGAGTGGTATCTGCTGGAGTGCAAAGGGTCGCCGATTTACCCCCTCTGCGCGCTGTTAGTGCAAACGAGTAACCCCAGCGGTATGGAACCTGGTGCTCCTTCAGGCTCGTGAGGAGGGGTTTGAGGTGCCGCCTTTTCTGGAGTGTGATTCGAGAAAGATCCGGGAAAAGCTGGATTTCCTTGCCATTGAACACGGGTGCCGTGCGCCTCATTCTAGCCTTAGCCATGATCAGTTCTTTGGTGGAGAAGTCGTGAATGCAACAAATGATGTCCCGGGGTTGGGTGGATAAATTCTTCGGCTGTAAAGCCCTGTGTGCCCTGTCCAGCTTGATGATGTTAGAAGGGGGAGCGTCCAACACTTCATTAAAGATGGATTGTAGTATGGAGTTTGTGTCCTCGGGCCCATCTGACTCTGGGACCCCCCTCACACGGACATTGCAACGGCGTCCTCTGTTGTCGAGATCCTCTATGTGAGACTGCATATCCTCCATAATTTTTTGTTGCGATGTTGCCAGTTTGTGTAATTCTGATACATGGGATCTGGTGAGGTCATGCTCTTCCTCCAGGGATTCAATTCTGCCAGACAATTGCTGCAAATCTCTCCTCACTTCAGCTATTTCTGACCTGCAAGTTGCTTTAACCTCATGTATGAGGCATTGAAAGTCCTCTTTAGAAGGAAGTTTACTTATGAAATCATGCATGTCCTTATAGGAGGTGTCTGGCCCTTTAAGGTGAGCACCTGCAGTAATAGACGCTGGAGTTTTAGTCTGGTGCTGGGGAAGCTGGGAAGGTTGATCTCCACACCGAGGCCCAGAGGGGGGAAGCAGGCTGCTCTGTTCCCTGATATTACCAGCTGTGGCTGCAGTCCCTTCTTCTCCCGGCAGTGGGGAGGGCTGCCCCCCGACCTCCACCTTATCCCCCACCGCCACTATGTGCTCCTGGGCCTGCTGCTGCTGTGCCTGAGGATCCGATGCAGTGCAGGGCTGCTGAGCCAAGGCATCCCCTGTTGGAACTGCTGCAGGGACTCCTCCACTCCCCCCTGTGTCCCTGCTCACCCACTCCTCCTTCTCTTGCTGCTTAGCAGGCCGGGCCGGTGCCTCCATTTCCCCTCCATGCTCCTGGAAAAATGGCGTCCGGGCCTCACCTGGACCCTGTTCCAGGCCCAAGAAAGTATCCAGCGCCGTGGTGTGCAGCGGGGGGGCCACCGATGCCTGCTGCGACGGTTTAATCCTCCGTGGTCCCATCCTGAGAGCCGGTGAGTAGGTTTGTGCTTATGATAAGTGCTGATTTAGCTGAGGGTCAACAGGAGCTCCTCTTCCCCACGTCCACTCAGCTCAGCATCCTGGACACACCCCCGGTACAACTCGTCCCGCAAAAAACAAGCCCTCATATGGCAAGATTGACGGAATAATAAAAAAGTTACGGCTCTCGGAAGAAAAGGAGCACAAAACAAAAACGCAAAAACGGAAAGTGCCCGGGGGCTGAAGGGGTTAAGAGCCTTTTGGTAGTGGCTGCAGCTTATAGGGGCCAAATCTGGTGACGGGTTATTTTTAATCTGATCTCAGTGTTTCTGAGATTTGTACTTTATCTTACTTGCACTGTTAAGTTGATTTGTTTTGCATTTATTAAAAAAAAACAAACAAACCTGAAATTCGTCAAAAATGTAAAAGAATTAGAAGTGATCAAACATTGCATTTCAATGCGCTTAAAAAAATAATAATACCGCAAAGTATAGTCATTAAATAGCATTTCCCGTATTCTGCTTTAGTCTAAATGACCGAAGCCATATCTCTTTATAATCAAGTGTCTTTCAGCTACAACCATTTGGAAACCCTCCATTTTTCCACTGTCGGAGTAGCAGTTTGGTATAACCTGGCCTACAAAACATTATTTGATGACTTAATAAAATATACGGGAGGCAAAATGAACAAAGAGGGTTGAACATCATGGTCTACTGGTTCCTGCTCTGAGGTCTACTGTGAGATTGTAAACAGTTTTTGTTTACAATTTACATAACTTGCAACATTTTTTAGCTATGTTACGCTCATGGGAGTGTCCCCACTGGCCCGCAGCACTGGCTTAACCAGGAGGTGGGTAGCTAAGTAACTACCCCATCTTTACTAGAGCCTCTGATGGCAAGGCTAGGCTTGTGCTGGAAGGTAGCCACTTGGTGCTACTCCAGGGAGTCACGGGACGGCGACAGCTGTCCTCATGGGTCGGAGTTTGGATATACTGACAGGCACTGCAGGTCTAGCAAGCACAACTGGTATAGATAGATGCAGCAGGTCTGCTAAGCACATCGGATACTAGGATGCAGACACGTGTTCTAACCCACAATGTAACACTCAGGAAACAGACCTTACAACTAGCAACACGTCTCTAAGGATAGACCATGTTGCACTGGCACCTCCCATAGGGGGAGGATGCCTTAAATACCCTGTGCTTCTCAGCTATAGGTTGAGAGACACTGCCTGGTTAGGCCTTTTAAGAATAGGTGCTCGTGCCCTAAGCACTCTCCCAAGAGTTCTGCATGGTGTGTGCAGGCCCTGGGAGATGGCAGCAGTGACCAGGGTCACGGAAGTCACCACTGAGTGACGGGGAGGGTAAGTGTGCTGGAGTCCCCAGCAGGGAAAGGGTGCAGGACCGTGTGAAGATGCCGGTAAATGTATTACAAGTTATTTTTATCAATGATATCCTTAAATTTGTATATTTTACAAATATTTTTTATTCTTGGCAGATGACTGTACCAGGAGAACAGAGGCACAACTGACATCTTCAATTTTTCAATCACATGACCTTGATATCACACAAGATATAATTGAAGTGAATGCCATTAATCCAGATATACCATCATCCCTACACTGCAAAGATCTATCATCAGTTTCTTTTAAACAAGTCCTACCTTCTGATTTATCACAGACTATTAAGAAAAATAAATGTCACAAAAGAGGCATTAAAAATCAAAGTGCTCTTACAGCAAAGAAGCAGTTCTCAACTTCAGAATATCGAAAAATCCATAAAAAATTTAACACAGGGGAGAGAAGATTTTCTTCAGAGTCTGTTAATTACCAGAAAACGCATACAGAGGAGAAGCCTTTTTCATGTTCAGAATGTGGGAAATGTTTTACACGTAAATCAACATGTTTTGAACATCAGAGAACTCACACAGGGGAGAAGCCTTTTTCATGTTCAGAATGTGGAAGATGTTTTGCCCGTAAATCAAATGTCGTTGCACATCAGAGAATTCACACAGGGGAAAAGCGTTTTTCATGTTCAGAATGTGGGATATGTTTTGCATATAAATCACAACTAGTTACACATCAAAGGTCTCACACAGGGCAGAAGCCATATTCATGTTCAGAATGTGGGAAATGTTTTAATCAAAAATCACATCTTGTTAGACATCAGATAACTCACACAGGGGAGAAGCCTTTTTCATGTTCAGAATGTGGGAGCTGTTTTGCACTTAAATCATATCTGGTTACACATCAAAGATCTCACACAGGGGAGAAGCCTTTTTCATGTTCAGAATGTGGGAAATGCTTTAGTCAAAAATCGTGTCTTGTTACACATCAGATAACTCACACAGGGGAGAAGCCTTTTTCATGTTCAGAATGTGGGAGATGTTTTGCACTTAAATCAAATCTTGTTATACATTATAGAACTCACACAGGGCAGAAGCCTTTTTCATGTTCAGAATGTGGGATATGTTTTGCACATAAATCATATCTGGTTACACATCAAAGATCTCACACAGGGCAGAAGCCATATTCATGTTCAGAATGTAGGAAATGTTTTAGTCAAAAATCGTGTCTTGTTACACATCAGAGAACTCACACAGGTGAGAAGCCTTTTTCATGTTCAGAATGTGGGAAATGTTTTGCACAAAAATGCAATCTTTTTCAACATCACAAAACTCACAAGGGTAGAAGCCATTATCATACATAGAAGGAGAGAAATGTTTTACTCAAATTTAATTCATCGACCACTAAGAAAAATTCACACAGGGCAAAAATATATATTTGATAAATTGAACAAGAAAACACAAAAGAAACAGTCAGAGTAAAGGCAAGTAAGTAAACGAGAAAGGGAAAGCATGTTAGCAGTTACATTAGAATTATAATATATACAGTTACTAATAAACGTCTTTTCTAAAAATCTAATAAAACGCAATATTCCATGTGCATCAAACATTTCACATTGTTATATATTTATATATTCTCTTTCTTGGCAAGAGTATTACAACCCTCCCCCCAAAATACCCAACATTCTTCCTCCCTCTTCTTCCTAACTCCCAATCTTAGTGATCTGCCATTCATTACAGTAATGCGGGCTTTACACGAGACGAGCTATCGTGCGATGCATCGTCTGGGTCACGGTTTTCGTGACGCACATCCGGCATCGTTCACGACGTCTCGTGTGACACCTCCGAGCGACGCAGTATCGCTCACAAATCGTGAGTCGTGTACTCGTTTAATTTTAAAATATTGTTTATTTAACATGGTGCCGGTTATTCATCATTCCCGTGGTAGCACACATTGCTCCGTGTGACACGCCGGGGACGATGAACACAGCTTACCTGCATCCCGCGGCACCCGCCGGCTATGCGGAAGGAAGGAGGTGGGCGGGATGTTTACGTCCCTCTCATGTCCGCCCCTCCGCTTCTATTGGCCGGCGGCTGTGTGACATCGCTGTGACGCAGAACGTCCCTCCCCCTTCAGGAAGAGGATGTTCGCTGCCCACAGCGAGGATGCTCAGCAGGTAAGTCCGTGTGATGGGGGTTTCACGACTTTGTGCGACACGGGCAGCGATTTGCCAGTGACGCACAAACGACGGGGGCGGGTACGATCGCTCGTGCAATCGCACGATAGATCGCATCGTGTAAAGCCCGCATTACTTTCAGCGCACAATCTCCATGTCTGAACAATGTCTGTAACTTCTCTATACTACAATAATAAACATGTTCATATTACAAATTACTATTTCCATCTACGATCCATTCCTTCTTTGTGGGAACATCTGATGTGATCGAGTTTTATAATCACTTTCCACTAAGTTTAGTAGTTTTTTCCTCATCATTGGGAGCTGACTCCTTTCTCTATTCCCCAATACACATATTATAGGTTCTAAGGGGACTTTAATTGTAAATGCGAAGGGCTGCTGATAAGTCTTTGACTTTGTGATTTTTTTTTGTTTCTATGGTAACGAATGTTACATCACATGAAAGCCTTAAGCTGGGTTTACACACTGCAACATCGCAAAGGACATCGCTGTAACGTCACCGGTTTTGTGACGTAACAGCGACCTCCCTAAGTCTCTGCTAAGTCGCTGGTGAGCTGTCAAACAGGCAAACCTGGCCAACAACTCAACAGCGATCCGGACCTGCAGAGCGACCTAGCTGGTTGTTGGGGACGTTGATAAGCAGCCTTTTGAAAGGGAAGTTGCTAACAAAGTCTCTGCAAAGTCTTTCACACACTGAAACTTTCCAGCGATGCATGCTGCACAGCGGGAAACAAAGGACCTAGGAATGGTCCTGAACGATTTGTAACGATTACAACTTCACAGCAGGGGCCGGGTCGCTGATAGGTTTCACACACTGCAACATCGCAAACAACATCGCTATTGCGTCACAAAACCGGTGACGTTACAGCGATGTCGTTTGAGATGTTGCAGTGTGTAAACCCAGCTTTAGATGTCTAATATATGTTTTCAAAATTTTGTGTTTGTTGCCTATGGCAACAGTGTTTACACACGCGGGAAAACAAAATGGCGGAGTCTAATGCAATATTCTCAGTAACTGAGAGCAGAGTAGTGATAAAATTCTTGTTTCTGCAAGGAAAGTCCAAAAAGGATATTCATGGTGATATGTCGCAGACATTGGGGAATCAATGCCCTTCATATTCCACAGTTACGAACTGGGTTGCCAAATTTAAAACTGGCCACTTCAGCACCAATAATGAGGAACGTCCTGGACGACCGAGACTGGTTGTTGTTCCGGAGATCATCGATGCTGTGCACAATCTCATACTGGAGAATCAACAAATTTCAGCTAAAGTAAGAGCTTCCTCATGTCCAAATGTTCATAGATAATGAGACAAACATGTTCACGGGAAATCCCCATAATGCATGCTATCTGCAAAGTGGGCCCCAAATGTTTGACAACAAATCAGGAAAGCATGCGAGTGAAAACTTCCCGGTCCATTTGTCAGTGTTTCCGGACTAATAAGAACTTCCTTGATCGACTGGTTACTATGGATGAGACCTGGATTTATTTGTATGACCCTGAAAACAAGCAGCAATCAAAAGAGTGGGGGCACAGTGGTTCTCCTCGTCCAAAGAAGTTCAAGGGGCAAAAATCAGCCACTAAGGTGATAGCGTCTGTGTTCTGGGATAAAGAGGGTGTGCTGCTAGTGGACTACCTTCAAAAGGGTTCCACCATCAATCCAAGGTATTACATTGAACTTTTGGTTAAATTTAAAGGTAAGGTGTCGCGGATTTATATAATCCAAACAATGATTACTTGTAAGGTAACATGCAGTTATAATGTTATCTTGCTTTAAATAAAGATGTCTTTCCGTTTTTATAATCCGGGAAAGCTGGCAATGGGGGCTGCCATTTTACATTCCAAGTTCTAGCACGACAGTGCAGGCTCGATTTACAGCACCTCATGGACATAGGCGAAAGTGGTCAGATTCCGATCCTATTAGTTCTATTACAACTGTCCTGCTGTGAAACGGTAACGCATATGTGGGCTGCCCAATTCACAGCCGTGGGTGTGTTCAGCCAACGTTTTTCCATAGCTCACGCTTTGGGCTGGGCCGCATTTTTCCCCTACAGCCAGGATCTGAAAGAGCAAGCAGTACCATCCTAACAGATCCTAGAACAGTGCCGTTACTGACAGCTGGAGCGGCGTGCAGCGGTTAAGGAGCGGCATGCAGTAGTGGATTACCCTCTCCAATGACACCCCCTCCCCCTCACTCTACCCGCTCTCTCCCCGACGCTGGCGTGCATGCAGCAGAGCTCTGTGTGTGTTTGTGTGCGTGTATGCAGGGCATGTCAGTACCGGTGCCCCTCCCCCCAGTGCCGCTGCTACCGTCTCCAATGACATCCCCCCACTCTCCTTACTGCAGCCACTACTAGCGTGCATGCAAAGCAGTGCGTGAGTACCGTTGCCCCTCCCTTGCCGCTGTGTATCTAATCATCTCTTATGTGATACTGTCTGCTGAGTTGCTGTATCTAAACTTATCCTGTCTGATACTGTCTTCTGAGCTGTGTATATAATCCTGTCCTGTGTGGTACTGTCTGCTGAGCTGTGTATCTAATTCTCTCCTGTGTGATACTGTCTGCCGAGTTGCTGTATCTAATCCTATCCTGTGTGATATTGTCTGCTGAGCTGTGTATCTAATGCTATCCTTGGTGACACTTTAGACATTTCTGCTCACAAGCAAAATGGCTCCGCACTGTGATCCTAAATTACCTTCTCTTTTCCTTTTGGAAACCCCAAGGTTGGGAGGGGGAGGTGACATCACACACAGGAGAGCAGATTCTGCCCACTTTACTGCAGCTGTAATGTGAGATATTTCTACAGTGGGATTTCTGTAGGATTTCAGCAGCTGCTACCCCTAGTGTTTAAGAGTGGAAAATATCATTTATTTTTTTATTTATATTTTGCTCAATTAAAAACAAATAATACTATTTAAACAAAACATTAAAACATTAATACTTTCCTTTTTATCAGTTATTTGAAAAATATTTTTTTATGACACCTTCCTTTTAAGGCAGCTCTGAAGGCCAAAGGCGCGGCAACTATCCAATATAATCTTGTTCCTGCAAGACACCGCCTCCGCTCACACTGCACAAGCGACCACGGCAAAACTGGCAGAGCTAGGCTTTCAGCTGGTTGACTACCCACCTTATTCACCAGATCTAGCTCCCTCCAACTCATCTGTTTCCAAACCTAAAGAAACACCTCATGGGTACCAAAGTTCACACCATTTCTGATGCCATGGCTGCTACGGATGCCTGGTTTGAGGCACAACTAAAATTCTTCTTTTTGCTTGGCTTACAGAACTTGGAATACCGATGTAAGAAGTGTGTTGACATCAGTGGAGAGTGTGTGGAATGAATGTAAAGTTCATCATCCTATCTCGTTTCTTTCTGGGAAAAGCCAAAGACTTATCAGCAGCCCCTCGTACTTACTAAATTGCCCCAATAACCTGCCATCCCAAAAAAATTTTTTCCAATAAAGTCCGAGTATCTAAACTAAACTAAACTAAACTAAACTAATGTTCTTCATTTCTGATTCCTCCATTTACTTTTTGGTCGCCCAACCTGTTCCCTCATTATGGCATTATATATCTTGGATACAATACTCTTATTACTGCAATTTCTCACTAACAAAGCTTTAACTGTTTCCTAATTTTTCCAAAAGTATATCCATTATTCCTCTGTAAGGTCTGACGTAACAATTTAAGCCTATTCGCTTCGCCTTTTTTGTTTTTGTTCTTTTTAGATAATATGACCTCCTCGTTGTTTTCTTTCCTTTCCTTGGCTGTTTATTTCTCCACACAAGGTCCTTGATGACATTTTCTATGATTTTAACCCCTTCATCCCCAGCCTGTTTTCACCTTTGTGACCGGCCTTTTCTTGCAATTCTGACCAGTGTCACTTTATGAGGTTATAACTCTGGAATGCTTCAAGAGATCCCACTGCTTCTGAGATCCTCTTTTTGCAATATATTGTACTTCATGACATTTGTAAATTCAGGACGATTTTTTTTTTTTTGCATTTATTTGTGAAAATATCGTAAATTTGGTCAAATTTGTAAAATTTCGCAATTTCCAAACTTTTCATTTTTATTCTATTAAACCAGAAACTTATGTAAAAAATTAGTTAATAAATAACATTTCCCACATCTCTACTTTACATCAGCAGAATTTGTGAAACAAATTTTTTTTTCTTAGGAAGGGTTCAAAGTTCATCAGCAATTTCTAATTTTTCCACCAAAATTTATAAAACCATTTTTTAGGGACCAACATCCCATTTGAAGTGATTTTGAGAGGCCTAGGTGACATAAAATTCCACAAAGTGACTCCATTCTAACAACTGCACCCCTCAAACTGCTCAAAACCACTTCCAAGAAGTTTATTAACCCTTTAGGTGCTTCACAGGAACCAAAGCAATATGGAAGGAAAAAATTAAAATTGTACTTTTTCCCACAAAAATGTTACTTTAGCCATAACATTATTACAAAGTGTTGCAGAATTTCTCCTAAGTACGCTGATACTACATATGTGGTAGAAATCTACTGTTAAGGCGCATGTGGCAGTGCTCGGCAGAGAAGGAGTGCCATATTTGAGTTCAGATTTAGTTGGAATGGTTTGCAGGTGCCATGTCACATTGGCAAAGCCCCTGAGGTGCCAGAAAAGCAGAAACCCCCCACAAATGGCCCCATTTTACAAACTGAACCCCTCTATGAATTAATCGAGAGGTACAGTGAGCATATTAACACTACAGATGTCCAATTATCACAACAGGAATAAACACAAATGGCCCGGTAATGTGATATAAACTACATAGCAAGATACCATAACGTGGAAAAAAATCCTTAACACCAGAATAGAGTGATATCACATAGCATAAGGAATAGAACAATAAAATAGTCCTAAAATGTAACTTTTAATAAATTCAACGATAAAAAATGACCTAGGTCCATTTATGAAACACACAATAAAAGAACATGAAGCATCACATCCGGACCACCAAGGTAGTTTCGCTCCTTTTAAATAAACCTCCCAACTCTCACCAAATGTCAATTAGCCTCGCTCTATGCACCTTTCGCAGCAGAATAAGTCATAAGGGCTATTGACGAACTAAAGTTTGGTAAATCTCCTGGCTTGGACGGTTTGTCAAATGATTACTATAAAAAGTATTAATATCTTCTAGCCCCCTCCTTAGTCAGAGTCTTTAATTAGGCAATCCTATGTTATTACTACAGTATTATTATGTATTATTATAGCGCCATTCATTCCATGGCGTTTTACAAGTGAAAAGGTTATAGATAAAAAACAAGTACAATAATCATGAACATTACAAAAACAGACTGGTACAGGAGGAGAGAGGACTCTGCCCGCGAGGACTCACAGTCTACAGGGAATGGGCGAGGGTACAATAGGTGATTACAAAGCTGGTTGCGCACTGGTGTACTGGCCTGAGGGTTATTGTAGGTTGTAGGCTTTTCGGAATAGGTGGGTCTTCAGGTTCCTTTTGAAGCTTTCCACAGTAGGCGAGAGTCTGATATGCTGGGGTAGAACATTCCAGAGTATGGGGGAAGCGCAGGAGAAATCTTGTATGCGATTGTGGGAAGAGGGGATAAGAGTGGAGTAGAGAAGGAGATCTTGTGAGGATCTGAGGTTGCGTGCAGGTAGGTTTCGGGAGACTAGGTCACAGATGTAAGGAGGAGACAGGTTGTGGATGGCTTTGTATGTCATGGTTAGTGTTTTGAACTGGAGTCTTTGGGCAATGGGAAGCCAATGAAGGGATTGGCAGAGTGGCGAGGCCAGGGAATAGCGAGGGGACAGGTGGATTAATGGGGCCGCAGAATTTAGGATAGATTAGAGGGGTGCAAGAGTGTTGGAAGGGAGCCCACAGAGCAGGAGGTTCCAGTAGTCGAGGCGGGAGATGATGAGGGCATGCACCAATGTTTTTGCTGATTCTTGTTTAAGGAAAGCACGAATCCAGGAGATATTTTTGAGTTGTAGTTGGCAGGAGGTTCCCCCATGAAATGCTGAAAGCTCACATAGTTGCTATTCCTAAACCAGGGAAGACACCGGACACCCCAGCAAATTTCCATCTCATCTCTCTCCTAAATACTGATTTGAAGCTTTACGCCAAGATTCTTGCTACAAGACTCTTGAATATTCTTCCAATCCTAATCCATAGGGACAAGGTTGGATTCATTAAAAATCGTGTTATGGAACAATGCGCTTTATCAATGTTATTTCTCAGGCGAAGGCTGATGAGACGCCTTTTTTCCTCCTTGGTTTGGAAGAAGAGAAGGCGTTTGACTGGTTCCATTGGGGGTACTTGGACTTGGTCCTCAAGACGTTCGGGTTTCCCGGCCCAATCCTTTCCACAATTAAGGCCCTATATACCCTCCCCTGAGCACGGGTGTATACCTCTGCAGTGCTGTCTCTATCTCCAACGGTACCTGCCAGGGGTGCCTTCTCTCGCCTCTCAATTTCACCTTAGTGATGGACCCATTGCGCAATTCATCAAGTTTTCCTCAGAGTTAACAGGTATATGCATTGGCCCTATAGACCACTGTATAGGTTTGTTTGCGGATTATGTTATCCTTTGTATTTCCGACCCTGAACACTCCCTCCCCACAATAAAAATAGTCTTGGTGAAATGGTGGAAGGGGATGAGGGTAAAGCCAACCTGCTGAATGACTTTTTTTCTACGGTTTTTATACAAGAAAATGCCATGGCAGATGACATGACCAGTGATGCCATAAATTCACCCTTGAATATTACCTGCTTAACCCAGCAGGAAGTACGCCGCCGCCTCGAAATCACTAAGGTTGACAAATCTCCGGGCCCGGATGGCATACACCCCAGAGTACTACAGGAATTGAGTTCTGTGATAGATAGACCATTATTTTTAATCTTCTCAGATTCCTTAATAACAGGGTCGGTACCGCAGGACTGGCGCATAGCAAATGTGGTGCCAATATTCAAAAAGGGGACAAAAACTGAGCCGGGAAATTATAGGCCGGTAAGTTTAACCTCTACGGTTGGTAAAATCCTTGAGGGTTTCTTGAGAGATGCTATACTGGAGTATCTCAAGAAAAATAACCTTATGACAGAGTATCAACATGGGTTTATGAGGGATCGATCCTGTCAAACTAATTTGATCAGCTTCTATGAAGAGGTAAGTTCAAGCCTGGACCAGGGAAATGCAGTGGATGTTGTGTATATGGACTTTTCAAAAGCTTTTGATACGGTGCCACACAAAAGGTTGGTACATAAAATGAGAATAATGGGGATAGGGGAAAATATGTGTAACTGGGTTAAAAACTGGCTCAGTGATAGGAAACAAAGGGTGGTTATTAATGGTACGTACTCGGACTGGGTCTCAGTTCATAGTGGGGTACCACAGGGGTCAGTATTGGGCCCGCTTCTTTTCAACATATTTATAAATGACCTTGTTGGGGGCATGCGGAGTAGAATTTCAATATTTGCAGATGATACTAAACTCTGCAGGGTAATCAATACAGAGGAGGATAATTTTATATTACAGGGAGATTTATGTAAATTGGAGGATTGGGCTGAGAAGTGGCAATTGAAGTTTAATGTAGATAAATGTAAGGTCATGCACTTGGGTAGAGGAAATAACATTTATGATTATGTACTTAATTGTAGAACACTGGGTAAAACAGACACAGAAAAAGACTTGGGTGTATGGGTGGATGGTAAACTTCACTTTAGTGGACAGTGTCAGGCAGCTGCTGCCAGGGCTAATAAAATAATGGGATGTATTAAAAGAGGTATAAGTGTTCATGAAAAAAATATAGTTCTACCTCTGTACAAGTCACTAGTGCGACCGCACTTAGAATACTGTGTACAATTCTGGTCACCGATATATAAGAAGGACATAGCTGAACTGGAGAGGGTGCAGAGAAGAGTGACCAAGATTATTAGAGGAATGGGTGGGCTGCAATACCAAGACAGGTTATTAAACTTGGGGTTATTTAGTTTGGAAAAACGAAGGCTTAGGGGAGATCTAATCACAATGTATAAATATATGAGGGGACAGTACAGAGACCTTTCCAAAGATCTATTTACACCTAGGCCTGCGACTGGAACACGGGGGCATCCGCTACGTCTTGAGAAAAGAAGGTTTAATCATAATCACAGACGAGGATTCTTTACTGTACGAGCAGTGAGACTATGGAACTCTCTGCCGCATGATGTTGTAATGAGTGATTCACTACTAACATTTAAGCAGAGCCTGGATGCCTTTCTTGAAAAATTTAATATAACCAGTTATGTATATTAGATTTTATGACAGGGTATTGATCCAGGGAACTAGTCTGATTGCCGGATGTGGAGTCAGGAAGGAAATTTTTTCCCCATTGGAACTTGTTTGCCACATTGGGGTTTTTTGCCTTCCTCTGGATCAACATGTAAGGCTACGGGTTGAACTAGATGGACTTAGAGTCTCCCTTCAACCTTAAAAACTATGATACTATGATACTATGAATATCAAAAATCATTAAGGAATTTGGTAATATAAGTTATCACAAAGTTAATGCTTCTAAATCCCTCATTTTAGGTATCAATGTCCCTGAAGGGCTTAAGACATCATTACAAAAATATTTTTCTTATAGTTTGGTCGTTGGTGCTCTCCCGTATCTCGGGACTCTCCTATAATCTCCAGTTATGATATTGGAAGTTATAATTTTAGGTCCTTGAAGCAGGCTATCCAGAAAGATGTTGCAACTTACAATAAATTCCCCATCTCGTGGGTAGAACACATATCTATAGTGAAACTGATGCGTCTCCCCAAAATAATTTACTAGTTTTGCAATCTGCCTATCCTCATTTCCTCGTCGACGTTGAAAACCTTGAAAGCTCTCCTAATGTCTTTTATCTGGAACTGTAAAAAAACGAGAGTCTCAAAAAAATACTATTCCTCCCAGTCGATCAACGGGGTTTGGGATGCACCTACGTTCTACAATATTATAGAGCCTCCTTATTGGACCAGTTGAGGAGCTGGTGGTTGGATGACTCTTCCAAACTTTCAGTAAAGATGGTGTCCATGGTGGAGTTGCCAAAAATCTCCTCCCTAATGTGGTTGTCAAGAATTTTCTCAAAACGTCTGACCCACCTTCTCCCCTGTGATCAATGCGCATGTATACACATGGGTGAATAAAAGTTTGGGGCACTCGTTAGTCCCTTTTAGAATCTAAATGGTCCTTTTTTGTTCCAAATCAATAAGAAAGCATCTCAATGCATTAATCACCGTGAAGCTTCTCAATAGGTGGTAATTTTCCTCCTACAGATTTAGCAAAATACTTACCCAATCTTATCCTATATGTTGGAGGTGTCAGGACAAGGTGGGTACTCTTCTACATGTCAGGTGGTCTTGCACCCGCATTCGAGACAATTGGTGCCAGATTCATGGTCTGATTCAATCCATTCTACATACAGATTTTCCTTGGGGTCCTGCCACAGCTCTCTTATCTCTGGATCTTGATAAAATCCTGATGGAGGATGCGGTGATAATTTCACATGTGCTTACGGTAGCTAGCTCTGGGATTGCATCTAATTGAAAATCGGCTAAACTGTTTTCAATGCAGAAAATTATACTTAAAATCCACAACAATTGCGTTGCGGAACACACGATTGCTAGCCGTAAAAGCAGTTTGACCAAATCATATTGTATCTGGATCGGTTGCCATATTCCATTGTGAGTTGTCTTAAACCTACTAAATGTTTTTTTTCAGTTGTCAAGTTGTAGATGAACATAAGCAATTTGATTTGTATTCTTATCATGGTGCATTCTCTTTTTTCTTTTCGCTGGTCTTCACTTTTCTGCCTTTCTGCTCTCTACTTCTTCTATCCTCTCTTCTCATTCCCTTATCTACTTTCCCATTTTCCTCTGTTATGGATATAGTTGTTATTAATGTTATTTGAATGGTACTCTTTACGTTTAAGAGTCAAGACAGAATCTGCTTTTTGAATTCCACATAGATACTATGCTATGTCTTGGTATACTTTTTATAAGCAGGAAACCTGTGGGGAAAAAGCGCATAGGGTCTTACCCTGACAACAGGGGGTGTAATAAGAGTAATCCTACTCACCTATTGGAGTTGTGAAAGGCACAACTCCTGTAACCGCATATGTAGATCAACGGCAGCAGTACCCCGATTGGCAGATAACAGAGAGAGATAGCGGAGATGGGTTTTAAAAACCGCGCCAGAGATCCCAGATGTAAGCTTGATCAATGTACACTTTATTTCAGCATAGGTCTACGCGTTTCAGGGGTCTCAGCCCCCTTCTTCAGGACCAGCAAGCACAAGATACATCAAATCTGCAGAGTCACATGCATACAGACAGTATATACCCAGTGGAAAATCAAAGAACCGCCCTCAAAAAGAAAAAAATCGGCGGGAAAAAACATCAATCCCTGCAAGGAGTGACGTGGTCCAGGTGAAAAAACCAAAGAAAATGAACTGTATTGACAGCAACAGTCTCTTTGTTAATAAAATGACCAATGTAAATCAAAAACAATTAAAAATACAAAATAAACAAAAATGCGTCAATTATGAATAAAAAATATATATAACCTTACATATATATGTGTTTATTGTGTCCCAGAACACATTAGAATTCACACTGCAGTAAGAGGGTATAGAACCCACACCTAATCATGGCCATCAATCTTCATGAGGACCAAGAATTGTGAAGCGGTTAGTCCACACAACCAGAACAATGTGTGGTAAGACATTTGTGATCTAAAGAAAGTGAAGAAACCATAGAAAAGGGAAATACTAAAAAATATTAAAAATGAGAAAAATCTATTCCAATATTAATTACATACGGAATAGATGTTAGTGTCATGAAAATAAAAATCCCATAGAATGATTCAATAGTGAGCGCAGGAGGAGCGCAATCCTTAAAACTAAAAAGGCACATATGCATATATGTACCCTGCAATTATCTATCAAAAAACCATAAGTGTAATAAACCCATATATACAGGGGTTAAAATGAAACAAAAAATTATAACGGCCAAAAGTATTAAGCCGAAAAATGCATGTATATGTGTGAAGAATCATTAAATTACTATTAAAACTGTGCAATGAATATGATGAAACCGTAAAAGGAATCGAGTACAAGAAAAAGCTAGGGGTGATTGAAGTTCAGGGGCGTGGGAAAAAAACCAGGTGCGCATGCGTATAACCGCAGGAAAGATAGGGGTGACAAGAGTTCAGAAGCGTGGGAAAATACAAAAGTGCGCATGCGTTCGATCAAAGGCAGAGAGCCGGTGCAATGAATGAACCAATAGACTAGAGCTAGGGTGAGCAGAGTTCACAGCGTAAAAAGAAGATAAGAAGAGAGAGAATTAGGAAAGAAAGGAATCTTAGATAAAAGAGAAAAGATTCAAGATACAGTGCAAAATACACATATATATCTAAATATGACGGACCTGACAAAAGATCCCGTCTAAAAGAATTTGCACCGGCTCTCTGCCTTTGATCGAACGCATGCGCACTTTTGTATTTTCCCACGCTTCTGAACTCTCGTCACCCCTATCTTTCCTGCGGTTATACGCATGCGCACCTGGTTTTTTTCCCACGCCCCTGAACTTCAATCACCCCTAGCTTTTTCTTGTACTCGATTCCTTTTACGGTTTCATCATATTCATTGCACAGTTTTAATAGTAATTTAATGATTCTTCACACATATACATGCATTTTTCGGCTTAATACTTTTGGCCGTTATAATTTTTTGTTTCATTTTAACCCCTGTATATATGGGTTTATTACACTTATGGTTTTTTGATAGATAATTGCAGGGTACATATATGCATATGTGCCTTTTTAGTTTTAAGGATTGCGCTCCTCCTGCGCTCACTATTGAATCATTCTATGGGATTTTTATTTTCATGACACTAACATCTATTCCGTATGTAATTAATATTGGAATAGATTTTTCTCATTTTTAATATTTTTTAGTATTTCCCTTTTCTATGGTTTCTTCACTTTCTTTAGATCACGAATGTCTTACCGCACATTGTTCTGGTTGTGTGGACTAACCGCTTCACAATTCTTGGTCCTCATGAAGATTGATGGCCATGATTAGGTGTGGGTTCTATACCCTCTTACTGCAGTGTGAATTCTAATGTGTTCTGGGACACAATAAACACATATATATGTAAGGTTATATATATTTTTTATTCATAATTGACGCATTTTTGTTTATTTTGTATTTTTAATTGTTTTTGATTTACATTGGTCATTTTATTAACAAAGAGACTGTTGCTGTCAATACAGTTCATTTTCTTTGGTTTTTTCACCTGGACCACGTCACTCCTTGCAGGGATTGATGTTTTTTCCCGCCGATTTTTTTCTTTTTGAGGGCGGTTCTTTGATGTTCCACTGGGTATATACTGTCTGTATGCATGTGACTCTGCAGATTTGATGTATCTTGTGCTTGCTGGTCCTGAAGAAGGGGGCTGAGACCCCTGAAACGCGTAGACCTATGCTGAAATAAAGTGTACATTGATCAAGCTTACATCTGGGATCTCTGGCGCGGTTTTTAAAACCCATCTCCGCTATCTCTCTCTGTTATCTGCCAATCGGGGTACTGCTGCCGTTGATCTACATATGCGGTTACAGGAGTTGTGCCTTTCACAACTCCAATAGGTGAGTAGGATTACTCTTATTACACCCCCTGTTGTCAGGGTAAGACCCTATGCGCTTTTTCCCCACAGGTTTCCTGCTTATGATTTACCATTGAATCTGGAATACCGGTTCACTTTTTCCTGTGGTACAGCAGCAGAGGGTCCTTTTCTCCGTTCCAGAAATGGAGTATTTCAACAACCGAATATCGAATAGAGAAAAACTGATCTTACAAACAGTAGGTGCACCTAATGTTCATTATCCTGATTTGGACCTCGTTTTGCCGGATGTTTATTCGGATGAGGACACTAAGACTATGAAAAGTATGTTTCTGCGTTTAGAGGATTTACTAAAGGAGGAATTACGATTTGGGCTTGATGCCCGTTTTCTCACGATCTATATGGAAGAAAAACTGTGCCCAAGGGGCTTGAGAATTAAGCAGGACTCTCCTTTTCCTTTGGATGCTGCCTTTACATTAGAATGGAATGACAATTTATGGAAATGTATGCATGGCATGTTACAATGCCTATACAAGAAAAGGAATACTATTGCGAGTGAAGCTACGGCTCGTATTAATGAACTGTATATAGAATTGACTAAATATGATTTGCACCCGGAGTTTAAAATACTCAACTCTGATATCAATACCAAATTAACTCAGATTGAGCAAGACTCTATCTATAGAAAATCAAGGAAGTTGCAACGTGATAGATTAGATATGATTCCTAATAATAATAAAAAGGGTCCTGACATGTCAGAGGGACCTAGAAGGACTGTCGGTCGGAGACCCAGTTCCACTAACAATTCCAGGAATTTTGTGAACAGTAAATTCCATAGAAAAAAATCAGATTCATTTCCAAAAAGGGCTACTGTTGATCCCTCCAGAGAGGGCCCTTTAGTACCTCTGTTATCTAAGATAGCACAAGGACCCCCTCCCCAAAACCTGGCTACCACTATAGTTCCTGATGAGGTGTTCTCAGGAAATGTGGCTATTACTGAGAGCACTGTGGTTACACCTCCCCCTATCATTTTGGCTACTGATCCCTCCAGGTCTGCTGTTAAACCTAGGGATTTTGAGGACACTAAGAGACAACTAGAGTCACTCAGGGTCCAAATAGAGAAAATTCGAAAAAATAGAGAAATTATTTCTGATCCTGTGTCTGTGGATTCCCCTCCCCCAGGCGATGTATCATCTGACAAAGCCTTTATTGATCTTTTAGACCTATCTACACATGAGGACTATATTCCTTTACCTTTCTCACAGGAGGCTGTAATGATTTCTACCTCTACTATTCCAGGAGAAGGTGTGCCTGATTGTTCAAGGGAGGCCACTATTATAGTGGATAATACCTCCAAGAATGACTCTTGTGTGCCTTTTTTACCCAGGGTCAGGGGCACACAGCCCAACATTACATGTTTTCTCACACCAAGGGGGGGAAAAAGAAAAAATCCTATAGAGGAGCCAGGGCTGGTACCAGGATCCAGCAAAAAAGAAAAGAAAAAGTAATAAAAGATAACATGATGGGCATTTTCAACCTCTCCAGCTATACCTTGTCTAAAATAGAAGTCAGTGTACTTAGAAAAGGGCTGTCCTTTTGCCCTACTAAATCTGCCAATGACTTTGATTTATATCTTGATTTTCAAAGGTTCATTAGGAAATTGACATTGACTCGTCATTTCCAAATCAATAAATACAGTCCCCGTGATGAGAACATGGTACAGGACAGTTTCCAGCACACTGATCTGAAATTAAAATCAGCTTTTTATCCTATCCAGAGTAAGGGACACCATATTAAGACTTTTAATGATCTTGTATTGGAGGATTTCAAGGAATTGCAGAATAAGAATTCTCCCTCAAAAATTAACCTTACCAGAGAAGAAAGATGCGCTCTAATGGCACTGAAAAATAACACTTCTCTTATTATTAAAAATGCTGACAAGGGAGGGGGGATTGTTATACAGGACAGAGGTGCATATATCCAAGAGGCTCTAAGGAATCTGTCCAACCCCCTCCATTACGAGGTTACTGATATTACTACTTACAATCAGTCTGTACAAGACTACCGTGCCCTAATACAGAGGGCTATTGCTCTGGGGGTTCTAAATAAACACGAGAGCAATTTCCTGGAAGTAAAAAATCCGAGGGTAGCGTTTTATTACCACCTACCCAAAATACATAAATGCCTCCATAATCCCCCAGGCAGACCCATCATATCAGGGATTGGGTCTCTGACTGAGAATCTGGCTGCATACGTGGATCAAATCATGAGACCACATGTTATTAATCTCAGGAGTTACCTGAGGGATTCCACACATCTGATCAATACTATTAAAGATGTAAGTTGGATGGACTCATACGTGTTTGTCACACTTGATATTGCCGCGCTTTATACCAACATCCGACATGAATTGGGGCTGGAATGCTTCAGACAATTCCTAGAAGTTGATGAAAGATTGCCTATTCCGCAAAAAAAGTTTTTACTGGAGGGTATGAAGTTTATTCTGATGAATAACTTCTTCACTTTCCAAAACGTATTGTACCATCAACGCTGTGGCACAGCGATGGGTTCGAGGGCTGCACCTATTTTCGCTAATTTATTCATGGGTCTGTTTGAGTTGTCACATATCTATTCCTCCGATCTTTTTAGACATGTCATCGTGTACAAAAGGTACATCGATGACCTGTTCTTTATATGGGATGATTCAGGTAGAAACCTGCACGACTTCTTGAGATGCATAACAAACAATGATTGGGGTCTGACGTTCACACCCACTATAGAAAGGGGATCTATTGATTTCTTGGATCTCACCATTGCACACGACAGAGGGACAATTTATACCAAAACCTTTTTCAAAAAGGTCGATAGCAATGGGTACATCGATTTTACAAGTAGCCACTACAACAAATGGCTTACTAATGTGCCCAGGAATCAATTTCAGAGAGTGAGAAGGAATTGCACCCTTGATAGTGACTACAAGGAACAGGCTATGATTCTTAAGGATAGGTTTCTAGATAAAAAATACCCCCCATCGCTAATCAAAAAAGCATATCAGGTGAACAAGGATCTGAGCCAGATGGAATTGACTACACGGAGTGTTGCTTCTGGGATAAAAAATGGTCCCAATTCTGGGAATGAATTTTCCTCTCATTTCCTTACCACTTACAGTAGGGACGGTGATTTTATTAAAAATATTATCCGAAGACATTGGAATGTTCTTCGGAATGATCCCTACCTGAGGGGAGTTTTGCCTACTACTCCTGGGATCATTTATCGGAGAGCACCCACATTAAAAAACATGTTAGCCCCAAGCAGATTAAAAGAGGTACTTCCTACCAATGTGTCCGATAAACCTATAGGGGTATACAAATGTGGCATAAAGAAGTGTTTATGTTGCAATGACATACAACATGGGAGGTTACATTTCGGCCTCAATCCAGGAGGGGTGGAATTTAACATTAAAAGTCATCTTACCTGCCAGACAGATCATGTTGTTTATCTAATAGAATGCGAGTGTGACAAGAGATATGTGGGCAGGACGATACAGCCGCTTCATAATCGTATCAACTCACATAGACACAACATTAAGATTGGGTTCATGTTGCATGGTCTATCTAGGCATATTAATTTGCAACATAAAAAGGCTACTAGGATTAAAGTGACCCCTATAGAGCATATTCCTCCATATATCCATAACCGAATGGAGGTTCTAAACAGAAAAGAAACTTTTTGGATATATAAGCTTGATACTCTCAAACCAAGGGGTCTCAATGAAATCACGGATATTTTTCATGAGTAATCTAGATATTTATTACTGTAAATTTTAATAATTTTTTAATATTTTATTATTGGTCTTATTGTTTTGATTGTTCTTATTGAGTTTTTACTAGTGTTGTACCTTTTATCTATATTACTTGATCACTATCCATGCTATGATATTATCTTTTCCATTGCTTTTGGGGTATTTTCACATGTTTTTAGCTATATATCCTTATTGTGTATTTAATGTCATGTAGAATTAGAAGCTAGGTTGTTGCCCAGATGGATAGTTGATTTTATTGTGATAGATTATTGCCTTATGTTTTTATCCTTATATCTAAATTGGTTTTTTATCGTGGTCAGAGTCTAAAAATGTTTTATCCAGATGGATATCAATTCCTTCTGGTATACTCCGTGCCGATTTTTCAGCAAATTCTTTTAGACGGGATCTTTTGTCAGGTCCGTCATATTTAGATATATATGTGTATTTTGCACTGTATCTTGAATCTTTTCTCTTTTATCTAAGATTCCTTTCTTTCCTAATTCTCTCTCTTCTTATCTTCTTTTTACGCTGTGAACTCTGCTCACCCTAGCTCTAGTCTATTGGTTCATTCATTGCACCGGCTCTCTGCCTTTGATCGAACGCATGCGCACTTTTGTATTTTCCCACGCTTCTGAACTCTCGTCACCCCTATCTTTCCTGCGGTTATACGCATGCGCACCTGGTTTTTTTCCCACGCCCCTGAACTTCAATCACCCCTAGCTTTTTCTTGTACTCGATTCCTTTTACGGTTTCATCATATTCATTGCACAGTTTTAATAGTAATTTAATGATTCTTCACACATATACATGCATTTTTCGGCTTAATACTTTTGTTATTTGGTATACTTTTTGAAAATCAATGAAGTTATAAAAATATTTCCCTCATTCTGAATTTGGCAAGGGTTTCTCCCTTGTGTGACTTCTTTGGTGTTTAGCAAGACTTGATATATCTCCAAAACATTTCCCACATTCTGTACATAAAAAAGGCTTCTCCCTGTGTGAGTTCTATGGTGTCTAACAAGATCTGATCCTCGGGTAAACCATTTCCCACATTCTGAACATGAATATGGTTTCTCCCCTGTGTGAGTTCTGTGGTGTCTAACAAGATGTGATTTTTGGATAAAACATTTACCACATTCTGAACATGAATATGGCTTCTCTCCTGTGTGAGTTCTGTGGTGTCTAACAAGATGTGATCTTTTGTTAAAGTATTTCCCACATTCTGAACATGAAAAGGGTGTCTCCCCTGTGTGCGTTCTCTGGTAATTAACAGATTCTGAAGAAAACCTTTTATTTTATGTTAATTTTTTTATGGATTTTTTGATATTCTGAAGTTGAAAATGCTTTCTTAGCTGTATGAACAGTTCGATTTTTAATGCCTCTTTTGTAACTTTTAATTTTGTTAATACTCTGTGAGGAATCAGAAGGTAGTACTTGTTTAAAAGATGATATATCTTTGCTGTGAAGGGTTGATGGTATATCTGGAATAGAATCATTCACTTCAGTTATATCTTGTGTGATATCAAAGTCATCTGATTTAAAAATTGAATATGTCAGTTGTGCCTCTGATCTCCTGGTACAGTCATCTGCCAAGAATACAGAATAAAAATTATTTTTAATGGGCGTGGCTATGTAGCCAAGCAGAACGGTCGCAGGCTAGAGGGGCTCCCGTGATCTGGACTTAAAATCCTGCAATATACCTGGCAATCAGTCCCCAATCGACAGCCAGCTCTTCCTCCTGCAAGGAGAACCTCACCTATAGCCCAGCAACTCCACTGGAACTTTCCCCAGGCTTCTGGCAGTGGTGGTGAAGATCTGTGAGTCTGGAGAGGGAGACACGGTGGCCATTTTGCCTGCATGCTGCCAGCTCTGCAGAGTGTGTGCAGCGTCCTGCAGATCTGACAATTGGAGACCCACTCCCCGCGGAGATAAAAAGGATCCGACTGGAGCAATCAGCTGTTCTCAGGAGAGTAGTGATGGGTAGCTCCTGAACGAGCCAGCTCTAAGAGCCGGCTCTTCATAGTGAATCATATGAGTCGGCTCCTGGCAGGGAGCCAATTGAAATTTAAACGCCTCTTTGCCAGTTACGTTCCACAGTCAGTCCCCTCTTGCCCCGCCCCTCCCCTCTTGCCCCGCCCCTCCCGGCCCCTCCCTCCCGGCAGTAGTCACTCTGATCTTATCCAGGAGACTGAGAATGCATGCTCCTCCTGCTGCCGCACATAGCACTGACTCACAACCCCGCCCCCCTCCAATCTGTGACAAACAAGCAGCAGTCAGGCACTTTATTAAAGGAACACTGACATCTGGATTTAGCCTGATTATAGTTATTTACCGCCAGCTTGTAAATCCTCGCTGAGCGAGGGAGAAACAGCAGATGTAAATGTGCGTCCCTTGTTCTCTTCCATTCACTTGAATGGAAGAGAACAGTGATGCATATGGGCAGGGCAGATAAGTATCTCCTCTGCAAACATACCATCGCTGGATTGAGCATCACTGGATTGCAGGCTCGGGGGCTGCATCGACTGTGTAAATGCACCATTAGCTAGTGCAACTTGGAATGGTTCTGTTGTTTCTGGTGAATAACCTCCCAGCAGCCCCTGTTACATGATAGCAGTGCCAATCTGAGGGACCAACTTCATGCACAAAACTAGCACTATACAAGGCAGTACAGCCTCTCACATCACATCCCATTTTGCATACAATTGCCAGTAGTGTTCAGCTAATTGAATTGCACTTGTTTGATTTCTGCACTTTTTTTTTATCAAACATTTCTCGTTTTGTGCGGTGCTGGCAATTTCGAACACTTTCTGCGGTCCAATTTGAATGTTTAAATTAAACCGCATTGTGAATATACGCGATACTGCGACTAAAATGGCTAATATTCGCTATTTTAGCGGCCGCATTTTGTTTATTCGCATTGGGGTTCAATACTGACCTGTACAAAAATGGCTCTCGGCCACTGTGAGTAGAACCAAAGCGAATGTACGCTTGCGATTATGAACGTTCGCAATTATGAACGCATGTGTGGCGCCCTGGACAAGCCAGGACGTCACAAGCACTACACCAACACACCCCACACTCCCGGTCAGGCACAGCTAAGTCAGACAAAAACCCTTGTTGCCTCCCTCCAGGGGCTGATGTTCACACCAGGGGGTGAGCCAGGCGGTTGGTCCCGCCCACCGAGGAGTTCACAGTCCTGGAGGCGGCAAAAGAAGAGAGATGAGTTAGGGAAGTGGAAGTTAGAGGAAGGAACGTGGTAAAGGAGCGGACAGAAAGTGGTCCGGGTGTGTGGCCCGGACGGAACAGCAAGGTTGGCAGACGGTGGTGACCGTCTGCAGGAGAGGCCTATTGGAGCTAGCCGTAAGGACCGTGGATTGGCGGTGGCCCGGCGGTACCGGACCGGTACGCAAAGAGAAGCCAGCACCATCCGGCAGGGGCTTACGGACCCCGGCAAGGCTAGGAGTCGCCGTGCAATTTGCCAAATCCGTTAGCGAAGGGAACCTCCTGGGTTTCCCAGCAGCCAAGTCCCGACAGAAGGCAACAGTCCAACCGTTAGAGGGAAACACAGTCACCGCCAAGGCTAAAGTTCCCAGTGCCAGAGCCTGCAGGCAAAAAGGGGCTCCTTCGGCAACCTTCAAGCTGGGGAGCGGGTTACCGGTGGGAACCCATTGGAACCGTTTACATTACACAGGTGCAGGGAAAGGCAGTCACCATCAACCTGCCGGGAGAAACAACACCGCAGCCGTCTGTGGGACACGTCCATCCAGCCGTTTGTTTTACCGGAGACTCTGTGTACATCATTGGCTGAGTGAGTACCACCGTGCCGTTCGGCACAGCGCTGCCCCTGCGACCCTGCACCTCGCCAGGCCCCGTAACCCACCTGCCATCCATCCCTACCCCATCACCGGGCCCCGGGACAACCAACCCCCTACCCACGGAGGGGAGAACTAACATCAAAGCTGCTCCCTGTCACCGCTCCCGGGATCCCCGTCCACAGCAGCGGTGGTGTCACAACCTCACCACAACCGTGGGTGGCGTCACGGACAATATCAAATCCCCACAATCAAAACCCCCTTTTCACTCACGGGTGAGGAATGCCACTCGAGTCCCCGGGATCCGGCCCACCGCTCGAGCCACTACCGAGCAGTAGCAGCAGCAGCAGCCGGGCCCGAGCAGTGGGAGAGCGCAGCGTCCCCTCCTCCGCCCGTGACAACTTGGCGTCATGAACAGGATCTTACCGCTCTGCCGTCTGGTAGAGGTGCACCTTGTTACCGCCGGAGGTGTCCGGCCGGAAAATTTGAGAAACCGCCATCTTTGGCGCGAAAGATTCCCGCTCGAGCGTCTCCTCGAGCAGTGGAGGCGCGAAGGCCGAAACCCCGCCCCTGTAGAGGAGGAGTCGAAAAGAGACTAAGGGGGACTGATGGCGTCTGGCCGCATGTAGCCCGCGGCTATAAAAGCAGGGACGCCAGGACCCTGCGGCCATCTTGTTGCTGGTTCCTGGAAGAGGCCGCCAGAGCCATGTTTATGCCGTCCCGCAGCACCGTAGCCCCCGCGCCTGGAACCGCGGCGTGGGTGGAAATCCGGACCGCTCAGCTACAACAACGGCTGCAGGTCAAAATGCAGCTCCTCCTGGAGGAGTGGGAGGCCGACATGGCGGAGGTTGTGGCGACCGTGCGGAGACACGAGGAGGAGGGAGTTTCGGAAGGGAGGGTGAGTGACCCACGGCCCTGTGCCCCTAGTGGGTCGGTCATCGCGGCCGAGGGACCCGGTCCAAACCCGCTCGGGTAACTTGTGCTGGATTGGGGTCAAGGGGTGCTGCCCATTTGCTTAGGGGCAGCATCAGGGCCAGGTTGCTTGGGTGGGAGAGAGCGGAAACCCTAAAGTTCCCAGGGCCAGAGCCTGCGGGCAAAAGGGGCTCCTTCGGCAACCTTCAAGCTGGGGAGCGGGTTACCGGTGGGAACCCATTGGAACCGTTTACATTACACAGGTGCAGGGAAAGGCAGTCACCATCTACCTGCCGGGAGAAACAACACCGCAGCCGTCTGTGGGACCCGTCCATCCAGCCGTTTGTTTTACCGGAGACTCTGTGTACATCATTGGTTGAGTGAGTACCACCGTGCTGTGCGGCACAGCGCTGCCCCTGCACCTCGCCAGGCCCCGTAACCCGCCTGCCATCCATCCCTACCCCATCACTGGGCCCCGGGACAACCAACCCCCTACTCACGGAGGGGAGAACTAACATCAAAGCTGCTCCCTGTCACCTCTCCTGGGATCCCCGTCCAGAGCAGCGGTGGTGTCACAACCTCACCACAACCGTGGGTGGCGTCACGGACAATATCAAATCTCCACAATCAAAACCCCCTTTTCACTCATGAGCTAGGAACGCCGCTCGAGTCCCCGGGATCCGGCCCACCGCTCGAGCCACCACCTAGCAGCAGCAGCAGCCGGACCCGAGCAGTGGGAGAGTGCAGCGTCCCCTCCTCCGCCCGCGACACATGCTGTTGCGTTCGCAATTGCGAGCGTAATATAGCAAAACTGCTATCGAACAATGTTTGAATTCAATTCGATAATGGAATCGAACAATATTATGTTCGCTCATCTCTAATTGCCAGATATGACAATCGTATACATAATTACAGTGTGGACGCAGCCTCTGCTGCATAGATTAGCATTACTTGTGAAGATGTGGGCCCAGCCGAACCCAATTGTGCAGCAGCTGTTGCATGTGCCTGTGCGGTAAATGAGTTTAGTGGCTTTTAATCACATGCAGGACCTCATTAATATGTCAGACCAGTGTCTCACCAATGCAGAAAGCTGCCTGCCCATTTACATGAAAGTTCAGAAAAACTACCAAACTGGGCCCTAATGGTGACAGTGTTGGAATTAGTGTATCTGTCAATTCTTAATGTTGCTATCACATCTTCTTCTTGAGACCAGCATAAAAGTACCTCACAGGTTCCCTTTAATGTAGATGAAGAAGGAGCATGTGACCACTGCCCAGCCAGTCACAGCTCACTGACTGTACTGTACTGTACTCTGCATCCTAAGCCTTGCCCTCTTGTGATTATTTTTAACACACACGCTGTGTTCCTGGCAGCCTGCCCTACCCTGGATGGACGTGGACGGATACAGAGTGTAACACACAGTAGTGCATGCAGATTGAGGTGCATGTCATCAAATCAAATCCTCTCAATTTTGCAACCATATTGGTGAGGAACTTGGGTATTAATTTCCTCACAGACTATTTTTAAAATACCCACAAATAAATAAAGAGGGAGGTTGATAGCCTGCAGAGAGAAGAGGAGTGCACGTACAGTGGATAACAAGATGAGTGACAGCCGCAAACGAAGTAGGATTTGGTCGCATTTTGATTACATCGCCAACACAAAAACAGAATGTAAAATTTGTAAGATAAAATTGTCATACCGAGCAGGGTCTACCACCAACCTTCACAGACATATTAGAAATGTACATCCAACAGTGCAGATTGAGGAACATGAAAGCACCACTGCAACTACTGGAACTGCTGCTGCAGTGTCTGCAACCACCTCTGAGGCATCAGCTAGACCTTTACCTGCAACACCCCAGAGATCTATACAGTGGCGTAGCAAAGGGGGGGCGGAGGGGGCGGTCCGCCCTGGGCGACACCTGTCAGGGGGGCGGCATTTTGGCCACTCGCCTTCAGTTCTGCTACCCCCGGGCCGAGTTCCGGGGAACGGAGCCCTCAGCAGGAAACTGTGTCTGCTGTCTCTTTAAGGCACGCAGACCACAGTGCCCTGCTGGCTTGAGCTTCATCTGTGGGCGGAGCTGTCATGATGTATGTAGTTTTCTCGATCCCATATTTTTGTATAAGATGCCATGTGATGTATTTTACCTTCTCACTGTATTTGCTGTCATACTATGTCAGGATGTAAGTGACCATACCTTCCCCCTAGCCTGTATCATATTGCAATCAGGCTTCAGCAGTAGCTATTGTCATTGATTTGGTGGGGGTTGCATATATATATTGTTCTTCTCAGCATGGGACTTCTCCAATCTACAACTTGGTAAACAGAACAGAGCCAGCAGTCTAAAGTCCATTCATGCATCAAATGGCCAGGGGGAGGTGTGCCCACCTAAGGGGCTGATCCCAGGAGGAGAAGAACAT
The DNA here is from genome assembly GCF_048569485.1 of Anomaloglossus baeobatrachus. NCBI lineage: Eukaryota > Metazoa > Chordata > Amphibia > Anura > Aromobatidae > Anomaloglossus > Anomaloglossus baeobatrachus. The sequence continues at coordinate 669,135 of NW_027441789.1, read as the reverse complement.
GTTAGTTCAGTTAGTTGGATCTCGCCTGGAGACGTACTAGGATATATAGCTGAGGCTGGATGCTGGGGTCTGTGTGTGTGGACTGTTACAGACTGGAGATCCGCGGCCACGTGGGATTGTGCTTTGTTGAGTGAAGGGTGAGGACCTGTGCTAAGGCCAGCTCCTTATTGCCCGTACATGGATGATTGGACTTTGAGGACTTTTGCATTCTCCTTGGCGCCCCCGGACCTATTTCCTTTGTGTGGACTCTAAAGAACCATTTTAATATTGCATGTTTTATGCTCCCTGCCTCATTAAATCTTCTTGGATTGTTCCTTGGCCTGGCGTCCCTTACTGCTCTGTCGCATACCCCGTCACAAACTGGTGGCAGCGGCGGGATCAGAGCAGAAAGAATGGAGGACAACGGCCCATTAACATCTGGATTCAGAACCTCAGGATACAGGAACTGGACTGTGGTCAGCCTACAAACAATGGCCCGTGAATTAGGAGTCGGTTACAAAGGACTCTCTAAGGAGCAACTAATTGAGGCATTGGAAAACGCTTGCCTGCAAGATGGCACCGAGGAACAATTTCCACAGCAAAGGGAGGAAAGACGGGAGCTGGAGGTAAATACCCAAAAAAGTCAATGGGTTGTGTGGTATGAGGAGGAGATGGCACTGCTGGGAGATGAGGTCACCATTGAATATAAGATGGATGCTATTCGCAGAGCTCAAGAGAGGGCATTGCTGGAGAGGAGATTTGCTGTGGAAGCAGCTAGAGGCTCCAGACAAACTTTAACCACAGCACCAACTATGAGGGAATTCTCCAGAGTGTCCCGCAAGGACTTTAAGCCATTTAATGAAGCTGCAGGTGACATTGAGGGCTTCTTTCAGGACTTTGAGCATCAGTGCCGATTAATGGAAGTCCCAGAAAGAGAGCGAGTCAGACACCTGGTGGGCCTCTTGGAGGGTGGAGCTGCCGACGCCTATAGAGCTATGGACCCCCAGTGGAATTGTGAGTATGGGGAGATAAAACAGACCATTCTGGAACATTATGCCGTGACCCCAGATACTTATAGGACTAAGTTCCGTACATTAGCCTGTGATGGAGAAGTGTCTTTCAAGATGTTTGCCCACAGACTGAAACACGTATGCCATCGCTGGCTGGAGGGAGAGGGGGCCTTAACTTGGGAGACCTTCCTCCAGGTCATCCTAAAAGAACAGTTTTATGCCAAGTGCCCTACTGAGATCCGGAAATGGGTGCGCGAGAGGAGACCAGAGACAATGGAACAAGCTGCTGCTCTAGCTGATGAGGTGCTCACTATCAAGCCTCAATGGAAGAAGCTGCTAGCAGAGGGAGCAAAAATGACCAGCTCCCCAACACCAGAGGTTCCTTGTCCTTCAGTGTCCAATGTTCCTCGACCTAGATCACCACCTCATGTGGATACCCGTGTGTACGTGCCTCCAGTTGTTTCTACCACATTTTTTGGAATACGACGAGGAGAGAAAGTAGAAGAGCGGAGATGTTATAGCTGTGGGCATCCCGGACATCTGCGGGCCACATGCCCATCTATCCAGTGGAGTCATCCTCCAAATAGACAACCACCTCCAGCACCTGCACCTCCCTATCAGTCACCAAGGTCTCCTAGCTACTTTTCCAGAAGGCAAACTGGACGGAGTGAGACGCAGCGCAGATGTTATCAATGTGGGCAGCCTGGTCATCTGCAAGCTCACTGTCCAGGTGTTCAGAGGCAGAACAGCTGCAGACCACCTTTGCCTGTCCATTATCTACAGACATCTTCAGCAAGAGAAGAGCTGGATTCAGGCCCTGATGATTTGCCAAGTGACCCTGATATCTTGACTTCCCTACCAGGAGTCTATGGAGTGCGAGCCACAGCCACCCATTCTTATGATCTTCAGCATAAACATCTACAGGAGGTCGGGCTGGATGGCCAAAAAGTTGTTGGCTTTCGTGACACTGGGGCTTTTCTCACCATCGCAGATCCCCGAGTAATTCAACCAGAAGCAATTCAAAAGGGACCAGGAATTGCCATTGAATTGGCTGGAGGTACTCAAAGATACATTCCAAGAGTGAGTGTGACCCTGGATTATGGCTTTGGGGCAAAACAATGCATAATCGGTGTGATGAGCGGCCTTCCTGCAGACATACTCCTAGGAAATGATGTGGGAGATCTACAATGCCGATTTGTGGGTGCAGGAAGCAGAGTTTAAGTGAAGGAGGATATAAACGGGACCCGAACATTCAACCCTACATCTTCATCATACACTAAAGAACCTGGAGCCAACACCCAAAATGCAGATGGACTGTCCAGGCAAGAGGAGCCTTGAGTCCTGTCAGCCATGCCTGCGTGTACTTAACCAGCGACCTGTAGAGGTCCCTAGTACGTACACAAGTTGGGAGGGGAAGGAATTGTCATGATGTATGTAGTTTTCTCCATCCCATATTTTTGTATAAGATGCCATGTGATGTATTTTACCTTCTCTCTGTATTTGCTGTAGTACTATGTCTTGGGATGTAAGTGACCATACCATCCCCCAGCCTGTATCATATTGCAATCAGGCTTCAGCAGTAGCTATTGTCATTGATTTGGTGGAGGTTGCATATATATATTGTTCTTCTCAGCATGGGACTTCTCCAATCTACAACTTGGTAAACAGAACAGAGCCAGCAGTCTAAAGTCCATTCATGCATCAAATGGCCAGGGGGAGGTGTGCCCACCTAAGGGGCTGATCCCAGGAGGAGAAGAACATGTTAGTTCAGTTAGTTGGATCTCGCATGGAGACGTACTAGGATATATAGCTGAGGCTGGATCCTGGGGTCTGTGTGTGTGGACTGTTACAGACTGGAGATCCGCGGCCACGTGGGATTGTGCTTTGTTGAGTGAAGGGTGAGGACCTGTGCTAAGGCCAGCTCCTTATTGCCCGTACATGGATGATTGGACTTTGAGGACTTTTGCATTCTCCTTGGCGCCCCCGGACCTATTTCCTTTGTGTGGACTCTAAAGAACCATTTTAATATTGCATGTTTTATGCTCCCTGCCTCATTAAATCTTCTTGGATTGTTCCTTGGCCTGGCGTCCCTTACTGCTCTGTCGCATACCCCGTCACAGGAGCTACCACCCAGTGTCCTGCTCTGTCCCAGAGAGATGAAGGAGTGCCAGCCAGCGACCCCCAGCACTGCGCTTCCCTCCGGCGCTGTGTGTGCCCCCTCTCATCCGTGTCCAAGCAGTAAGTGCTACCCCCCTCCCCCCCTTGACCTGTATACTCCCTCCCAGCCACCCGGTTTATGGGCCCCAGTGAGCTGCATGGGCTTTCCCCACCTCAGGAGCTGCGTGTGCGGGCCCCCAGGAGCCGTGTGTTGGTGCAGGCTCAGCTCTGCTACATCTGCCCTGTGCTTGGTGTAGGCTCAGCTCTGCTATATCTGCCCTGTGACCAAAAAAGAAGAAATAGCCAACAACCACAATAATATAGTAAAATCATTAACTTTATTATTACAATATCAGTAAAATATATCAAGGTTTAAAATAGGTGATAGAAAAAAGGGGAGGCTGACACACAGTACTGTTAACAAAATTCATTAAATACACCAAGTGTAATATGAGAAACGGTCACTAGATGGCACTATCAAAAGGAATATGGAACAGATGTAAGCAGAAAATCATCACCATGAGATAATTATAACATATGGCACCTATAATAGACGCTATTAATATAAAGTGCATGAGTACTATCAAGGTCTATGATAAAGTGCATGATGGTCATGGTGATGCATGTCAGCTAACATCTCCCCACATCCCTATCTCCATAGTACATGAAATGGAACTCCATGCTTAAATGGCACCAAGATCAAATAAGAATATAGGGAGCCCAAGGTTTAAAGAGGATATACCTGAAGTCATCAGCCTGTACAAGTGTGGCAGCCAGCCGACCCAACACGTGTTTCGGAAATCCTTCGTCAGGGGGCGTGTACAGGGACGGCTGGCGTGGAATCTTTTAAATGGGAACGGGCCAATCAGATCGTGGGAGTCTATTACCAGGATAGTTTATCGGGCGCATGCGTGTGACGCCGCTCGGAAAAGCGTCAGCTGACCGCGGACGTCATCCGGAAATGGAGAGGATGACGCGAGCGGCCGCCGCCACGTGACGAGTCACATGACCGCGGACCGATCACGTGATCCGATCCATGCCAGATAGAGACGCCCACAGCCGTGACGCTCTCCAGCACCATCACCGCATGCGCACATCCCGGATTCAATCGGATATGGGTAAGGAAGAGATTCAATAAGATATTCATATAATTTTCATTATAAACCTGACAATAATTGCCATATAACTTAGAATGTGCCGAAAACTATTAGAATAGGTGAAAATCAAGAAAATACCAAAGAAAAAAGTGAACATATAGGCTTGAATACACATGTGTAAAACACATAAATATAACTAGAGATGACTGAATGTGAATAATAAACAGTGCAAATAATTGTAAATACAATAAGAAATATATACTTATAATAAAATACATGTGAATCAATGCAAATGACAAATAGTGCAGAATAAGTAGAAAAAGATTATATATATATATATATATATATATATACATATATATACTAATGAATAGAAAAAATTCTTTGTGAGTAATCAGGATAAAAGTGAGAAAACAATAAAAACATCCAGAGAGAATAAATTAATTAAAATGAATATCAAAAAATATATATAAAATATATATGTAATACATGAATTTGTATATTAAATACATAATTTTCTGTTTCTTTCTTTTATTTTCCAGAAGAGAATCACTCAACTCCAATCCGAATAAATACTGCAGCCCCAAAGAAAGCCCATCGGTAAGTAGAAAAAACTATGAAAATTAAAAAGAACAGTATTAAAAACAAACAAAAACACCAAACCAACATATCCAAATAAAAAATATATATCATAAGCAAATATTAAAATCACATAAATATAGAGCCAATTTTAAAAGAGGTAATGGTCAAAAAAACAGAAAAAAGAAAAAAGGACACTTCACTGATTAGAAGGTAAAAATGGTGCAAAACTGATGGTTTCATTAAGTCCGTTAGGGTATATAGTATCTAATTTCCAGATCCAGCGACATTCTTGTTGTGCAAGCCTCCTCATAATGTTCCCACCACGAATGCCAGAGATGATATGATCAATACCTCTCACCTTAAGCAAAGATGAATCCCCATGATGATACTCCAAAAAATGGCGGGGTATGGTTTTAAGACCACTGGCATCCGTGGCGGTTCTGGCTGCATTGATGTCACGAACGTGCTCACGCACCCTCACCTTGAGCTCCCTTGTAGTGAGGCCCACATATATGAGGGGACATGGGCACGTAGCATAATACGTGACAGCTTTAGTTGTACACGTAATGTTATGGGTAATCCTAAAGGTCTTGCTCCCGGAAGAGTTAGTAAAATCATGAGCTGTCTCAATGTTAGGGCAGGCCACACACTTTCCACATGGCTTACATCCCCATCTAGGTCCAGGTGACTGTGAAAAGGGTCTTGAAGGGGCTGGAACGTAGTGGCTTGAAACCAATAGATCACCAATATTGCGGCTTCGTCTAGCTGTAATACTCGTATGGGGCAAAACATATTGCTTGATAATAGGGTCAGTCATAAGGATTGGCCAAAATTTGTCAATGCTTTTCTGCATTTGAAACCATTGAGAATGATGGTCCATAATAAGTCGGATTGGACCAGACGTACTCTGTGTCTTCGAATTATATAATAATTCCTGACGATTGGAGCCCTTGGCCCTATTATAGGCCCTATCAACATGTTTCTTCTTATAGCCCCGATTTTTAAACCGCTGTCTCATCTCACCAGCTCGAAATTCAAAATCATCATCCCCCGAACATATGCGTCGAATTCGGAGAAATTGTCCGGTAGGTATTCCCTTGATGACATGACCAGGGTGTGATGAGCGTGCATGAAGAAGAGAATTTACAGCGGTTTGCTTCCGGAAAACATCCGTTTGGAGAAGATTGGTGGAGTCACGCTTGATAGTAACATCCAGGAAATCAACTGTAACTGGGTCATAGCGAAAGGTCAGGCGGATATTCAACTGGTTGCTATTAATAATACGAAAAAATGATACCAATTCATCAGACGAGCCCTTTCAAATGAAAAAAATATCATCAATGAAGCGGGTTCAAAATATGACCCGCTCCATTGATGACAATGACTCGTCTGAGAACAGCTCCCTCTCCCACAGCCCCAGGAATAGATTTGCATACGCCGGTGCGCAAGCCGCACCCATTGCGGTACCTTGGAGCTGCAGGAAGAAGGAGCCGTTAAACGTAAAAAAATTATGATGCAACACAAAATCCAGCAAACCAATCAAAAAATCGACCTGAACATCCGCCATGGTACCCATACGTAGAAAAAATCTAGTTGCCTGGATGCCGTCACAATGGCGGATACTAGTGTACAAAGCCTCCACGTCACAAGTGACGAGAAGCATGTCCTCCTCAACGTATAATCCATCAATCTTCTTCAAAAATTCTGATGTATCCTTCAAATAGGAAGGTAAGCACTCAACCAGACCTCGGAGTTGGCTATCGATATATTTTGAAACATTATCAGTCAGACTCCCAATCCCAGATATTATCGGTCTACCCGGTGGATTCCTCTCATTCTTATGTACTTTCGGAAGTAAATATAAGGTAGGAATAACCGGATCAATCATGGTGAGGGCCTTAACGAGATCTTGATTGATAATACCACCGCTGAGAGCCCGCTGTAACAATGAATCCAAAGATTTCTTAAATGAGGATAGCGGGTTAAATGTCAGTTTTTTATAACATTTAGTATCCCCAATTTGACGATAAACCTCATTTTCATACATTTTCCGTGGCCATACCACCACATTCCCACCCTTGTCAGCAGGCTTGAAAATTATGTCAGGAAGTTTTTTCAGTCTGTTCAGGCTCAGTCTCTCCTGCCGGGTCAAATTGTCATTATAAATACCCCCAGGGATATTCTTAAGCTCCTCAACAACAGATTTAACAAATATGTCCACTGTTGGACAAACTGACAAAGGTAGGAATGCAGTGGAACGCGACCGAATAGACTGGGGAATCTTACCCAATACATCAGTAGAGTGCTCAATCGCCAACTCCTCCAAAATTCTCAAAGCCTCCTGTTCCTGGGTAGATGGAAACTGTTTGCGCAAATCCTCATCATGAAACCATTTTTTGTGTATCAATGACCTAGCAAAGATGTTCAGATCTTTGACCGCTGCAAACAAATCGAAACTGTTACACGGGGAAAAGGAGAAACCTTTTGATAGAACTGAAATCTCAGTTTCAGAAAAAACATGATGGGACAAATTAATTACCTTCAAGGCATCAGTAGAACTTTCACCAATAGTGTTTTTATTCCCATTATGTTTTTGATTCCATTTTCTTTTTGTAGTGTTAGATCTTGTAGTCACAGAACTTGTAGTAATATCTGATTGACCTCCAGATGAAATAGAAGAAATAGAGATTGATCTACCCCTGAATGTGGGGTTAATAGCTCTACTGTGCCATCTGTAAACTCTGTTATTCTGAACATCTTGGAGGTCCCGATTCAATTTTCTAGACTGATTATCTTGAATCTCCTTTTCCCACGTATCAAAGTTCTGTTCCATTTTCAAATTGAAACTGGTAACTTGAGCAGCGGTAGCATTAGTTGTAAATATACTGATCTGTTCATCAATATTTTTCTCAACTTCACCCAACTTTTGTTTGTTGAGATCCATTAGAAGCTCAATAAATTTCAAGGAAGTGCTAGTGCACAGTTCTTCCCATTGGTTAACAAAATTCTTATCCTCCACTGGAAATGAGGGGAAAATTTGAATGCGTAATCCCCTTGGAACTAGGCGTTTCTGGAAATAATTCTTTAGGAAACCACCATTCCACCAAAGTCGTGTCCGCTTATACATCATGGTTTTTAAATTTTTCTGTAGTTCAAGGGTAGTATCCAGACCACTACCCCCATTAAGACCAGTATCACCATTAAAAACCTTAGAAAGATGATCAGTCCAGGACGATTCCCTGGACCTATAGTCCATAGTGGAATTGGTACGAGAATCTGTAATAACAGAAAAAAGCAGAAAGCTACACCAATTAAGACCAATAGGAGCACTGTGGTGTGCACAAAGGCTGTCACCACAAAACATACATACACTCCAATTATAAACCGGAAGGCTATAATAAATATATTGAGACCAAAAAAGAAGAAATAGCCAACAACCACAATAATATAGTAAAATCATTAACTTTATTATTACAATATCAGTAAAATATATCAAGGTTTAAAATAGGTGATAGAAAAAAGGGGAGGCTGACACACAGTACTGTTAACAAAATTCATTAAATACACCAAGTGTAATATGAGAAACGGTCACTAGATGGCACTATCAAAAGGAATATGGAACAGATGTAAGCAGAAAATCATCACCATGAGATAATTATAACATATGGCACCTATAATAGACGCTATTAATATAAAGTGCATGAGTACTATCAAGGTCTATGATAAAGTGCATGATGGTCATGGTGATGCATGTCAGCTAACATCTCCCCACATCCCTATCTCCATAGTACATGAAATGGAACTCCATGCTTAAATGGCACCAAGATCAAATAAGAATATAGGGAGCCCAAGGTTTAAAGAGGATATACCTGAAGTCATCAGCCTGTACAAGTGTGGCAGCCAGCCGACCCAACACGTGTTTCGGAAATCCTTCGTCAGGGGGCGTGTACAGGGACGGCTGGCGTGGAATCTTTTAAATGGGAACGGGCCAATCAGATCGTGGGAGTCTATTACCAGGATAGACTCCCAGAGCTGTGTGTGTCTGTATGTATGCAGCAGAGTTTTTGTGTCTGTATGCAGCACAGTTGTGTGTGTCTGTATGCAGCAGAGCTGTGTGTGTCTGTATGTATGCAGCAGAACTGTGTGTGTGTATAATAGGCCTACATGTGTGTAAAAAGGTGAAAGTCTAGGACTAATAGCAGCAGTCTACAATTAGATCTTTGATTGTAGGTCCATGAAAAATAAATATTTTGATGGTTTTCCAAATATTTTAAAATTTCTGGATTATCAACGGCCAACGGAGGGGGGCG